>NC_034196.2:45771873-45814373 GCF_002021735.2 Oncorhynchus kisutch | reverse complement strand
TAAGTGACGTGTTTGCCGGCAACAGAACCATTGTTGAACTCACTTCCTGTTTCTTTCTCTAGTCTGCAGACACAACAGCCCTCAGCCACTCCGTCACTGGCCTTAAGCCAAACACCATGTACGAGTTCGCTGTCATGGTTACCAAGGGCCGCAAGTCTAGCACGTGGAGTATGACCGCTCATGCCACCACTTACGAAGCAGGTGAGTCCTCTCTCTCTCTCTCTATCTACAGTATCTACCCTCTCTCTGTGTCTCTCTCTCTCTCTCTCTCTCTCTCTGTGTCTCTCTCTCTCTCTATCTGTGTGTCTCTCTCTCTCTCTCTCTCTCTCTCTCTGTCTCTCTCTCTCTCTCTCTCTGTGTCTCTCTCTCTCTCTCTCTGTGTCTCTCTCTCTCTCTCTCTCTCTCTCTCTGTGTCTCTCTCTCTCTCTCTCTCTCTCTCTCTCTCTCTGTGTCTCTCTCTTTCTCTCTCTCTCTCTCTCTCTCTCTCTCTCTCTCTCTGTGAAAAATAACTACCACACAGCCTGTCATCACCACTAAATCTCTCTCTCTGTGTCTCTCTCTCTCTCTCTCTCTCTCTCTCTGTGTCTCTCTCTCTCTCTCTCTCTCTCTCTCTCTCTGTGTCTCTCTCTTTCTCTCTCTCTCTCTCTCTCTCTCTCTCTCTCTCTCTCTGTGAAAAATAACTACCACACAGCCTGTCATCACCACTAAATTATATGTATTCGCTGCAACTCCAATTATTCCTATGAAATAGTACAGCGTGTGCTTCCTAAATGTCTACATTCATTTGTCAACCCAATCCTTTTTTAGAAATGCATTGACATTCTATGCTTTTTAGTATAATGTGCTGCTGTGGAAAAGCTCTGTTGTATCAGCCACTTAATCAAAGTCAATGCCAGTTCCCTTTTGGTGTAACACACTTGTGTGTTCCAAATTAAACCCTATTCCCTATATAGAGCACTACTTTTGATGCACTACTGTGCCTTTTATGGTGTGGGAATGGACACACAGGAACATATGAAAATGGTTTGATGTAAGAACAAACATAGTTAGAAATTCAAACGTTTAAATAAAAACCACACAACTGTTTGTTGGATTGGAAGTCCTGGGGTAGTACTTTTAAAAACAAAGATTTTGATGTTTAATTTAGTTTCATAATTTAGTTGTTTTCAGCGGAGAGTGTTGGTCTCAGAACGTGTGCAAGATACACTCAGAAAAAAAAAGATGCTGTCTAGAACCTAAAAGGGTTCTTCCACTGTCCCCATAGGAGAACCCTTTGAGGAACCCTTTTTAGTTCCAGGTAGAACCCTTTTGAGTTCCAGGTAGAACCCTTTCCACTTCCTGGTAGCCTAAGAACCCTTTCGGAGTATATATTTATGCTGCAATCAGGGAAGCCTGTCCACAGATCACATTTCATTACAGAAAGACACGTTTTTTTACAATTCCCTTTTGTTTTGCCAATAACAGACTGTGTTGTTAGAAGGTCTCCTGGGGAGCGTTGCAACCAGCAGGAGGAATGAAGCACTGTGTAACATTACCATTGCATTTCATTCAACTGGAGATTACATGGACCTGTGTGTTAAAGCAAACTGGAGATTACATGGACCTGTGTGTTAAAGCAAACTGGAGATTACATGGACCTGTGTGTTAAAGCAAACTGGAGATTACATGGACCTGTGTGTTAAAGCAAACTGGCAACCAAAATATAAACATATGAAAAAAAACGACCACGTTTTAAAGTTTGACCCAGGTGCAGACAGTGTTGAAGTCTAAGGCATTGCAGCTCAGTGCTTGAGGCATCACTACAGACACCCTGGTTCAATTCCAGGCTGTATCACAACTGGCCGTGATTGGGGAGTCCGACAGGGCAGTGCACAATTGGCCCAGCGTCATCCGGGTTTGGTCGGGGGGGTTGGTCGTCATAGTAAATAAGAATGTGTTCTTAACTGACTTGTCTAGTTAAATAAAGGTTAAAAATATATATTTTAAAATAGTTACACATTTTATATACGGAGTGTCCGGGGATATTTTACCTCTGTTCTTGATAAGGAATGACCATGTCAGACCATTTTCTTTTAAATACAATAATACAATAACAGAAAAACAATAACAGAAACAAATACAATAATATTAGTTGGCTACACCATTAGTTTTCCTTCATACAACGTGTTTACAACGTGTTTACAACGTGTTTACAATGTGTTTACAATGTGTTTACAACGTGTTTACAATGTGTTTACAATGTGTTTACAACGTGTTTACAATGTGTTTACAATGTGTTTACAACGTGTTTACAATGTGTTTACAATGTGTTTACAACGTGTTTACGTGTTTACAATGTGTTTACAACGTGTTTACAATGTGTTTACAACATGTTTACAATGTGTTCACATCGTGTTTACAACATGTTTACAATGTTTTTACAATGTGTTTACAACGTGTTCACATCGTGTTTACAACGTGTTTACAACGTGTTTACAATGTTTTTACAATGTGTTTACAATGTGTTTACAACGTGTTTACAATGTGTTTACAACGTGTTTACAACGTGTTTACAATGTGTTCACAACGTGTTTACAACGTGTTTACAATGTGTTTACAACGTGTTTACAATGTGTTCACATCGTGTTTACAACGTGTTTACAACGTGTTTACAATGTGTTTACAACGTGTTTACAATGTGTTCACATCGTGTTTACAACGTGTTTACAACGTGTTTACAATGTGTTTACAATGTGTTTACAACGTGTTTACAATGTGTTTACAACATGTTTACAATGTGTTTACAATGTGTTCACATCGTGTTTACAATGTGTTTACATCGTGTTTACAATGTGTTTACAACGTGTTTACAACGTGTTCACAACGTGTTCACAACGTGTTTACAACGTGTTTACAATGTGTTCACAACGTGTTTACAATGTGTTCACAACGTGTTTACAATGTGTTTACTATGTGTTTACAATGTGTTCACAACATGTTTACAATGTGTTTACAATGTGTTCACAACGTGTTTACAATGTGTTTACAATGTGTTTACAATGTGTTTACAATGTGTTCACAACGTGTTCACAACGTGTTCACAACGTGTTTACAATGTGTTTACAATGTGTTTACAATGTGTTTACAACGTGTTTACAATGTGTTTACAATGTGTTCACAACGTGTTTACAACGTGTTTACAACGTGTTTACAATGTGTTTACAACGTGTTTACAATGTGTTTACAATGTGTTTACAATGTGTTTACAATGTGTTCACAACGGGTAAATTGCCGCAGTAGATTTGCCGTGGTAAATGAGGAAATACATTATTTCAGTTGAATGATTGTCAAATAGCTAAACCCGCACTAAGTCTGCTCAACAAGCAAGATGAAACTATTCCTATGATAAAACACACCAGCTGCTGAACGTATCATAACAGCCTTTTGGTAACAAGGAGGACTAAGATAACACCCACATCATCTTGTAGGGATAGATAATCAGGTGACCAATAATGGTTGTAACGGAGATCAGCCGTGTAGGTGAATATAGCACTTATTGATGGTTTAACGAGAGATCAGCTGGCGATCCTCTGGTTGCCATCGATGGTTGCCATTGGCCCCTTTATGTCTGGCCAATTAAACGCTGCGATATGACATAGATACAGAAAGTAAACAGCATGGGTACATTTTTGCGACAACGAAGAGCGGTGAAGCGCGATGCTCAACTTGTCCTCTGTTTTCATGCCCTGGCTATGTGTGACTGTCTCACATCTCTCTCGTCTAAATATCTGTGCTCGTAGCAACGCCGTTTCACAGAGTCTACCTTTAAGGACAATGCAGCCTGTGCTGTGGCAGTTTACTGTACTGAGAGGATACAATTAAACCTCAGGATTAATTAAACCTCAGGATTAATTAAACCTCAGGATTAATTAAACCTCAGGATGAATTATGCCTCAGGATTAATTCAACCTCAGGATTAATTATGCCTCAGGATTAATTCAGCCTCAGGATTAATTCAACCTCAGGATTAATTCAACCTCAGGATTAATTAAGCCTCAGGATTAATTATGCCTCAGGATTAATTAAACCTCAGGATTAATTAAACCTCAGGATTAATTCAACCTCAGGATTAATTCAACCTCAGGATTAATTATGCCTCAGGATCAATTCAACCTCAGGATTAATTCAACCTCAGGATTAATTATGCCTCAAATCAGCATCAATGTGTGATGACGTGATGACAGAATTAGGACCGATGTTGTTTGTGGTATAAACTTGACCTCTGACCCTTACTTCCTGTTTCTCTCTTATCCTGATTGGCTGACAGCTCCCAGCTCCGCCCCCAAGGACCTGACGGTAATCAGTCGTGAGGGGAGACCCAGAGCTATTCTGATTAGCTGGCAACCCCCCATGGAGACGAACGGACGGATCATGGGTAAGAACAGAAGTACTGGTACTGTCTCCACCCTGGACCCTTTATCTAGTCTATAGTACTGTTACTGTCTCCACCCTGGACCCTTTATCTAGTCTATAGTACTGTTACTGTCTCCACCCTGGACCCTTTATCTAGTCTAAAGTACTGTCTCCACCCTGGACCCTTTATCTAATCTATAGTACTGTTACTGTCTCCACCCTGGACCCTTTATCTAGTCTATAGTACTGTTACTGTCTCCACCCTGGACCCTTTATCTAGTCTATAGTACTGTCTCCACCCTGGACCCCTTATCTAGTCTATAGTACTGTTACTGTCTCCACCCTGGACCCTTTATCTAGTCTATAGTACTGTCTCCACCCTGGACCCTTTATCTAGTCTATAGTACTGTCTCCACCCTGGACCCTCTATCTAGTCTATAGTACTGTTACTGTCTCCACCCTGGACCCTTTATCTAGTCTCCACCGTGGACCCAAGCACTACCCTCCCCTTCTCCCATAGAAGACCCATAGTCCTCCTCCTCCTCCCTTCCTCTCCTTCTCCACCCCTCCTTTCCTCCCTTCCTCTCCTCCACTCCCCCTCCCTTCCTCTCCTTCTCCAGACCTCCTTTCCTCCCTTCCTCTCCTCCCCTCCCTCCCCCTCCCTTCCCTTCCTCTCCTCCCCTCCCCCTCCATTCCTCTTCCTCCACCCCTCCTCTTCCTCCACCCTCTCCCCCTCTTTTCCTCCACTATTCCCCCATCCTCCTCCTCTCCACCCTTCTCCTCTCCTCAATGTTGTAAATCAGTCTCCAGTAATGATCCTGATGACGACTGAAGTCAGACTACGGCCAATAGAGTGCTCCCTGCGGACAGAACTGTGTGTGTGGTAGATGGATGCTGTTTACTTGTTCCCTGCTCCCCACACTAACTATGTGGGAACACAGTCAGTCAATCTGTCCTTTGGGACACAGTCAGTCAAATACCAGGCTTCTACTGCAATCTTTAAAGACTTTTTTAAGGCTGAATGACCTGGAAGGTATCAGGTTATCTCTGCTTGTCGCACTGAATGACCTGTAGGGTATCAGGTTATCTCTGCTTGTCGCACTGAATGACCTGGAAGGTATAAGGTTATCTCTGCTCGTTGTACTGAATGACCTGTAGGGTATCTCTGCTCATCGTACTGAATGACCTGGAAGGTATCAGGTTATCTCTGCTAGTCGTACTGAATGACATGGGAGGTATCAGATGATCTCTGCTCGTCGTACTGACGTCGTCGTACTGACGTAGAGGTCTGTAAGGTATCAGGTTATCTCTGCTCATCGTACTGAATGACCTGTAGGGTATCAGGTTATCTCTGATCATTGTACTGAATGACCTGTAGGGTATCAGGTTATCTCTGCTCATCGTACTGAATGACCTGTAGGGTATCAGGTTATCTCTGCTCATCGCACTGAATGACCCGTAGGGTATCAGGTAATCTTTGCTCGTCGTACTGAATGACCTGGAAGGTATCAGGTTATCTCTGTTCATCGTACTGAATGACCTTTAGGGTATCAGGTTATCTCTGCTCGTCATACTGAATGACCTGTAGGGTATCAGGTTATCTCTGCTCATCGTACTGAATGACCTGTAGGGTATCAGGTTATCTCTGCTCATCGTACTGAATGACCTGTAGAGTGTCAGGTTATCTCTGCTCATCATACTGAATGACCTGTAGGGTATCTCTGCTCATCTTACTGAATGACCTGGAGGGTATCAGGTAAACTCTGCTCGTCGTACTGAATGACCTGGAGGGTATCAGGTTAGCTCTGCTCGTCGTACTGAATGGTCATTTCTTGTGTTCCACATATTCTCTCCTGGTGTATAATGTCTCTAGTGATTACTTGTAAACAATGAAAATAACACTAATTGTGAAGATACCGCTGTTGATTCTGTAGACTGTAGACTACATGACTCAGCTACCTGTTATGATGTAGAGGTCTGTAGACTACATGACTCAGCTACCTGTTGATTCTGTTATGACGTAGAGGTCTGTAGACTACATGACTCAGCTCGTGTGCAATAGAATGACGTAAGGTTCCCTGGAACATGACTAAGAGCATAAAATTAAAAAGATAAGTAAACCAAAACAGTTGTTGCAGCGGGGATGATTCCTCAGTGTGTTGTATTGTCTTTGTGACCTGCCAGGCTACATCTTATTCTACATTGGACAAATCTCTAGCCTGGTCACAGATCTGTTTTGTGCTGTCTTGTCAACTCCTATAGTAATTGTCGAGGGTTGTTACTTAGACTCTCTCTGTGTTGTTATCTTTCTAACACACCGGGCTTTCTCTACCAGGCTATATCCTGTACTACACCCTGGATAAGAACACGCCTATAGATGACTGGGTTACGGTTAGGGTTAATCAGTCTTCCTCTGTGTGTTGTTTCTCTACCAGGCTATATCCTGTACTACACCCTGGAAAAGAACATGCCTATAGATGACTGGGTAATGGAGAGTATCAGTGGAGACCGTCTGACCCACCAGGTGATGGACCTGAACCTGGACACCGTCTACTACTTCAGGATCCAGGCTAAGAATGCCAAGGGAGTGGGTCCCCTGTCAGACCCCATCCACTTCAGGACTAACAAAGGTACGGGATGAGCAGCCTATCGTTATCCTTTCTCACAGTTGCTTTCAGCCTATCGTTATCCTTTCTCACAGTTGCTTTCAGTCTATCGTTAACCTTTCTCACAGTTGCTTTGAGCCTATCGTTAACCTTTCTCACAGTTGCTTTCAGCCTATCGTTTATTTCCTCTTGATTCTGGCCATCCTCCAACCAGGATTTATTTATGGTTCCATCCACACCTGTTATTCCCAGCTAGCCTCTGACATGATCTCCTTCCACACCTGTTATTCCCAGCTAGCCTCTGACATGATTTCCATCCCCACCTGTTATTCCCAGCTAGCCTCTGACATGATTTCCATCCACACCTGTTATTCCCAGCTAGCCTCTGACATGATTTCCATCCCCACCTGTTATTCCCAGCTAGCCTCTGACATGATTTCCATCCACACCTGTTATTCCCAGCTAGCCTCTGACATGATCTCCTTCCACACCTGTTATTCCCAGCTAGCCTCTGACATGATTTCCATCCCCACCTGTTATTCCCAGCTAGCCTCTGACATGATTTCCATCCCCACCTGTTATTCCCAGCTAGCCTCTGACATGATCTCCTTCCACCTATCATGGTTTGCTTGTAAATAAACAATCAATAATATTGGCCACGCTTGGTACTTTGGTGTTACTCAGAAGTCTTGCGGTGTAGTTTACAGTGCCTTCAGAACCTATTCATAGTATTTTCACAATAGCCGATAATGACAAAGTGAAAACATGATTTTAGAAGTGTTTGCAAATGTTTTTTGAAAATGAAATACAGAAAATATCTCATTTATATAAGTATTCACAGCCCTGAGTCAATACTTTTGTAGAAGCATCTTTGTCAGCGATTACAGCTGTGAGTCTTTCTGGGTAAGTCTCTAAGAGCTTTCCACTCCTGGATTGTACAACATTTGCCCATTATAATCTCTGTCAAATGGATTGTTGATCATTGCTAGAGAATCATATTGAGGTCTTGCCATAGATTTTCAAGTGGATTTAAGTCAAAACTGTAACTCAGCCACTCAGGGATATTCACTGTCTTCTTGGTAAGCAACTCCAGTGTATATTTGGCCTTGTGTTGTAGGTTATTGTCCTGCTGAAAGGTGAATTCATATCCCAGTGTCTGGTGGAAAGCAGACTGAACCAGGTTTTCTACTAGGATTTAGCCTGTACTTAACTCCATTCCATAAAATTTTTTTCCTGACAAACTCCCCAGTCCTTAATAGTTACAAGCATACCCATAACATGATGCAGCCACTACTATGCTTGAAAATATGGAGAATGATTCTCACTAATGTGTTGTAATGGATTTGCCCCAAACTTAACACATTTTTTTGCAGTATTACTTTAGTGCCTTCTATTGGAATATTTGTATTCTGTACATACTTCCTTCTTTTCACTCTGTCCTTATAGGTTAGTATTGTGGAGTAACTACAATGTTGTTGATCCATCCTCAGTGTTCTCCTATCACAGCCATTAAACTGTAACTGTTTTTAAGTCACCATTGGCCTCATTGTGAAAACTCTGAGCGGTTTCCTTCCTCTCCAGCAACTGAGTTAGGAAGGACACCTGTATCTTTGTAATGACTGGGTGAATTTATACACCATCCAAAGTGTAATTGATAACTTCACCATGCTCAAATGGATATTCAATGTCTGCTTTTGTAAAAAAAAAAAAAATCTACCAATAGGTGCCCTTCTTTACGAGGAATTGGAAAACCTCCCTGATCTTTGTGGTTGAATCTGTGTTTGAAATTCACTATTGGACTGAGGGACCTTACAGACAATTGTATGTGTGGAGTACAGAGGTGGAGTAGTCACTCAGAAATCATGTTAAACACTATTATTGCATGCAACTTGTGTGACTTGTTAAGCAAAGTATTACTCCTGTCCTTATTTAGGCTTTGACATAACAAATGGGGTTAAATAATTATTACCTCAAAGCATTTCAGCTTTTAATTCCACTTTGATGTTATGGGGTATTCTGTGTAGGCTAATGACAATAACATCTAAATGTAATCCATTTTCAATTCAGGCTGTAACACAACAAAATGTGGAAAATCTCAAAGATTGAATAATTTCTGAAGTTAGATCCAGTCGCGTTAGCACACTGTTTGTCTTCATCACTGTAGGTCAATGGAAACGAGCTAACGCTGTGCTAAATTCTACTTCATCACTGTAGGTTAAGGGAAACGAGCTAACGCTGTGCTAATGCTACTTCATCACTGTAGGTTAAGGGGAATGAGCTAACGCTGTGCTAATGCTACTTCATCACTGTAGGTTAAGGGGAATGAGCTAACGCTGTGCTAATGCGACTTCATCACTGTAGGTTAAGGGAAAAAGTGCTAATGCTACTTTATAACTGTAGGTCAAGGGAAATGGGCCAATGCTGTGCTTATGCTACAACATCACTGTAGGCTAAGGGAAACGAGCTAACGCTGTGCTAATGCTACTTCATCACTGTAGGTCAAGGGAAACGAGCTAACGCTAAGTAGCGTCTCCCCTGCTAATATAGTCCTGCAGGAGAACATTAATTAATGTGCTGTTTAGCATCTGTTGCACACAGTGAACAGTGAACGCGGAAGTGCCAGGTGGATCTGTCACACTCTGACCTTATATATCTCTGTTTTTCTTTATATTTTGGTTAGGTCAGGGTGTGACGAGGGTGGGTATGCTAGTTTTAGTATTGTGTAAGGTTTTTGTATGTCTAGGGTTTTGTAGGTCTAGGTCATTTGTATGCCTATGGTGGCCTGATATGGTTACTAATCAGAGGCAGCTTTTTATCGTTGTCTCTGATTGGGGTTCATATTTAGGTAGCCATTTTCCCTTTTGTGTTGGTGGGTTCTTGTCCTATGTTTAGTTGCCTGTCTGCACTATCCATATAGCTTCACGGTTCGTTTTTGTTAGTTTGTTCAGTGTTTCATTCTTTAATAAAGAAGAATGTATGCATACCACGCTGCACCTTGGTCCGATCCTTACGACGAACGTGACCGAAGAACCCACCACAAAAGGACCAAGCAGCGGGTTAATGAGGAGCGGACATCCTGGGCCCGACAGAAAGATGAGTGGAGGACATCCTGGACAGGTGGAGATAGCGCAGGAGGAACGGTGATGATACGAGGGGACACGGTTAGCACAGAAGCCCGAGAAGGCAGCCACAATAAAACATTTTGGGGGGGACACACGAGGAGATTGGCTGAGGTAGGTTGGAGACCTGAGCCAACTCCGCGTGCTTACCATAGGGAGCGTGGTACTGGTCAGGCACCGTGTTATGCAGTGGAGTGCACGGTGTCTACAACGGGCCACAGTCCGGAACCTCCAACGACGGGCCACAGTCCGGAACCTCCATGACGGTCCCCAGTCCCGAGACACAGTGTGCAGAGCCGGCTCAGGATATCCTGGTCCAAGGAGGTGTACTGGAGACCAGGAGCGCTGAGCCGGCACCATCCGTCCTGGCTGGATGTCCATTCTAGCCCGGCAAATGCGAGGAGCTGGAATAGAGCGCACTGGGCTAGAATAGCGCACTGGAGACACCGTGCGTGTCTCTGCATAACACGGTGCCTGACCAGTTACACTCCCAACGAGGAGACCAAGGCGCAGCATGATTGGAATACATTCTTCTTTTATTAAAACTAAATAAACAAAACAACAAAATGAACGTTATCTAACAAGTGCTGACATGCAACTAACCATAGACAATAACCCACAAAACCAAAATGGAAAATGGCAACCTAAATAGGATTCCCAATCAGAGACAACGATAAACAGCTGCCTCTGATTGGGAACCAATTCAGACCACCATAGACCTACATTTACCTAGACAATATCAAAACCCCATAGATGTACAAAAAACCCTAGATAAGTCAAAACACACATACCACCCTCGTCACACCCTGACCTAACCAAGATAATAAAGAAAACAAAGAGAACTAAGGGCGTGACACATATCCTGGGCCAGTGTTCATAAAGCATATCAGAGAGCTGAACTAGGATCAGTTTTGCCTTTATACATAGATTATTCTGAATAGGCTGACATAATATAATAATCTGATCCTAGATCAACGCTCCTAACTCATTTACAGTAAATGATAGAGAACCTCTGTTACAAGTTTTCAATATGAATCATTGTTATTATGTCTTACTGTAGTTGAGCTGTCAGAAAATGTATTTAATTGCTGGTCTGCATTTATACATGTCATTCTCCTCAGCTCACTTCTGTGGGTGTTCAGTGCTTTGAGCCTTTTGTATCCTATTGAGGGAGCACGGAAATGGAAAAATAGATTTTAGAGTGTCGATCAAATGTAATAGAATAAGGGACAAGAGAGCAAGACATTAAAAAAAGCTATGTACACACTATTCATATATACATATTGTTATATACGGTACAGTTACATTACATTTTTAGATAGAAGCGCTGTGAAACAAGATGTTATTTATCTGTTTTTTTTTAAAGCTAAACCTGCTTTTTTGCCAGAGTGGTGGCAGAGCATTCCACGACGACACGGCTCTATACAAAACTAAGGGACACATTAAATCTTTTTTTTGGGGTTTGGCCATAGTGAAGAGTCCCATCTGAAACCCATCTGGTGCTGCTGTCTGTTGGAAGTGTATGCAAATAGACACACAAATGTTTCCTAGAAAGACTGGAAGACAAAGTAGTCCATTTCTCCTCAACCCTCAACCGTAAAAGACATTGATGCATGTTGTAGATGTTAGTTCTGGCCGGCAGGTTGTTGGATCGAATCCCCGAGCTGGCAAGGTACAAAATCTGTCGTTCTGCCCCTGAACAAGGCAGTTAACCCACTGTTCCTTGGCCGTCATTGTAAATAAGAATTTGTTCTTAACTGACTTGCCTGGTTAAATAAAGGTAAAATAAATTATTATTATATTATTAGTTAAATAAAGGTTACATTTCTTTTAAAGGTCAAGGCGTGCTGTTTTGTTTTGAGCTGCAGCTTTGCTAGATCTTTCTTTGCTGCACCTGATCATATTACAGGACAATAATCAAGATGGGACAAGACCAGAGCCTAAACAACAAGTACAGAGGATCTTTGTGTCAAAATCGCAGATGGTTTATTTTCTTTTTCTTTTTACAACAGACATCCCCCATCTTCACAACAACTTTGTCAATATGTCTTGATAACTGACCATCCAATGTTGCTCCTAGGAGTTCAGCTTCTCCAAGTTGTTCAATGGTCACACACCCTTTATGTACAACACCAGTTGAAGTCTAAGAGAATGTTTTGAACCTAATACAATGCCTTTGGTTTTTAGATGTATTTAAGACCAGTTTACTGTAAATTACTCATTCTGACAATAGACTAAGAGTTTCAGTGAGCTCACTGGCTGTAGGTGCCGATGTGTAGAATGTGCAATCATCAGCATACAAAGTGATTTTAGCTTCTCGTAAGACAAGTGGCATATCAAAATAAAGAAGAGCAACGGCCCAAGGGAGCCACCTTGAGGGACACCGCACAGTACATATCTGATGTTAGGGAAGCGTCCATTAAAGAATACTCTGAGTTCTACTGGATAATTAACTCTCCAACCATGTGATGACAGGTGATGTAAAGCCATAGCAAGTGAGTTTTCTTCAATAACAATTTATGATCAATAACATCAAAATGGCTGCACTGAAATTTAACAGTACAGTTCCAACTATCATCTTATTATTCATTTCCTTTAGCCAATCATCAGTCATCTGAGTCAGAGCAGTAGAAGTTGAGTGCCCTTCCCTATATGCATGCTGAAAAGTCAGTAGTTAACTTGTTCTTTCAAAAAAAATTGTTTCAAACACAATTATCTCCGTCAGTTTACTAAGAACAGGCAGCAAACTAATTGGGTGGCTGTTAGAGCCAGCAAAGGGTTCTTTACTATATTTAGGTAGTGGAATTACTTTCGCTTCCTTCCAGGATAATATAGTGAAGGCTTTTGTTCCATAGAGTCAATGCGGACAAACGTTCCTTTTGGCTTCGGTTAATAAAGGCATCGGGGTGGTGATAGTCTGTTAACATTCTCAATAGTTTTCCATCTAGGTTGTCTATACCAGGTGCCCTATCGTTATTGATGGATATCAAATGTGTTTCCACCTCCTCCCCATATACTTGACCACATTTTAATTATTAGATCTTCAATACAGAAATAGCATCACAGACACCATCTCTCGGTCTGTCATTTTCTCTCTGTTTCTCTCTGTTTCTCTCTCTCTCTCTCTCTTCACCCCATGGCAATCTTCACCACTAAATTGTTATTTGTTATTTCTCTCTCTCTCTCCCCCTTCTTTCTTTCCCCCTCTGTATCTCTCTTTCTCTATCCCGCTCTCTTTCTCTCTTTCAGTGGAACATCCAGACAAGATGGCCAACGATCAAGGTAAGAAGCCACACACAAACACAGACCCACACAAACACAGACCCACACAAACACAAACACAGACCCAGACCCTCACAAACACAGACCCACACAAACACAGACCCACACAGACACAGACCCTCACAAACACAGACCCACACAAACACAGCCCCACACAAACACAGAACCACACAAACACAGACCCTCACAAACACAGACCCACACAAACACAGACCCACACAGACACAGACCCTCACAAACACAGACCCACACAGACTGTCACAAGGATGATTGTGCCATTTGTAACCATTAACATCTCCATAATTGCACTGCATTCCTATGAGGACAGAAATACTGGAAGTGTTGATCCGTACTCCCTCCGACATCACTTCTAGCAGGTGAAGGGTACTAAGGCCTAGTTATCTTCAGGGAACAGGGAATGAGCCAATTAGCTGGCTGTTTTAATAAAGCATTACCACCATGGAGAAAAAAAGAAGGAAATTCAAATCTCTTTTTTTTCTCTCTTTCTCTCAAATTAAAGCATGAAACAGACGTTCTCTCGCCTCTGATAATTCCCCGTTGGAAAATCTCAATTGGAAATGGGGTTTCTAATTGAACCCTTGGAGTGGTAAATTGTTGAGGGGGGGGGGTTGAGAGGTGCGGAGGCACCTTTTGCTATTTTTAAAGATAATAGCGGGTGTTAAATGTCAGTCATTTCATTTCACTCTGTGCATTCCAAATGGTACACAAAATATATATATATATATATGTGTTTTGAGGTACACTACTTCCGATCAGAACCCCTATGGTCCGTGGTCAAAAGTAGTTCACTATATAGGGAATAGGGTGCTATTTTGGAACATAACCACTGGCCATGGCCGAATACCCATCACATGTGTGTCCTAAACAGTAAGCCGCGGGAAAATAAATACAGTTTAATATAGTAATATACATTCTATACATAGGCCATAATAGTATGTAACATTTCTTAAATCGAGTAAACTTTTTGAAATGCCTCTGGATGTCCTACTCATGTTAAAAACAGCTGATCAAATTAGACACGGGGCTGTGCTTCCCGAAATTGTTACGGTTTTCTTCCGTGGAAAGAGAGTCGAAACCAAAATGCAGCGTGGTTAATACGATGTTTAATGACGAAGAACCACGATCAATACAAAAACACTAAACGTAACGTGAAAACCGAAACAGCCTAAACTGGTGTAAACTAACACAGAGACAGGAACAATCACCCACCAAACACTCAAAGAATATGGCTGCCTAAATATGGAGACAACGAGAATCACCTGCCTCTGATTGAGAACCGCCTCAGGCAACCATAGACTTTGCTAGAACACCCCACTAAGCCACAATTCCAAAACCTACGAAAAACTCCAATACACAAACACACTACAAAATAAACCCATGTCACACCCTGGCCTGACCAAATAAATATGGAAAACACAAAATACTAAGACCAGGGCGTGACAGAAATCAACGAATGGCGGGACATGACCCAATCAGAGTATAGTTGAAGTGCCAGGATGTAATACTGATCTCAGATCTCAGATCTTCATCTTAGTGGAATTAGATGAAGACGTTTCCACAATGCATTGGAAGAGGTGGGCTGCTAGTGATGGGCTCTAGTTCTGTTCAAGGAACCAACAACACAACTAGGCTATTTAATTGGTAAGATGCCCGAAGCTCCTGAAGGTGAGGTTCGGATGTAGGCTAAGTCGTTTTTTTTTGTTCTCCTTATTAAAACGACCACAGTATTGATTGCGTCGTAGATCTTACGTCGTACATCTTGGAAAACACAAGTCTTTTCTATTAGATTTTTTTTGCCAAAATTGATTTTTTGTTTTCTCATTGAAAAGTGTTATATTGTTATATTGGCCTTCCTCAGAGCTTTTTAAACTAAATACAAAACTATTTTTTTGATTTCTGAATATGTCGGCACCGGGGATTCAGGATGTGGCTGGCGGTGGTATTAATGTCATGTTTATCAAACCATTTGATTTGAATGGATTGTTTTAGTCGTGTAAGTTAGGCAACCTATTTCATAATTAAATTTTTGGGGTCAAACCTTTAGCGGTCACTCTGATCTCTGTTCCCACTGATCAGTGCTTTAGTTTATAATGTTGTTGTCCACCTTTAGAGGTCACTCTGATCTCTGTTCCCACTGATCAGTGCTTTAGTTTATAATGTTGTTGTCCACCTTTAGAGGTCACTCTGATCTCTGTTCCCACTGATCAGTGCTTTAGTTTATAATGTTGTTGTCCACCTTTAGAGGTCACTCTGATCTCTGTTCCCACTGATCAGTGCTTTAGTTAATCCAGCGGTTCAGAATTTGCGCTGCACCAGACTGTCCACTATTTTTTTCCACCTATGCAATGCCCTTTTGATTTGATCAGTTGAAAAGTGTTGGTGTGTGTACTAGGCTATTTGATTTAATTTATACATGTTACAACACTATGGTTACACTAATATATAATATATATGGTAAACTGGAACCAAATCATCTGTCTCTGTCTTCAGTCCTTTTTAAATAGGATAGATGGACTATATGGTCTACAGTATAGGTTGAATGTGATAGTCTGCCTATAACCAGCCTGAGTAGGTCTATAACCAGCCTGAGTAGGTCTATAACCAGCCTGAGGAGGTCTATAACCAGCCTGAGGAGGTCTATAACCAGCCTGAAGAGGTCTATAACCAGCCTGACTAGGTCTATAACCAGCCTGAGGAGGTCTATAACCAGCCTGAGGAGGTCTATAACCAGCCTGAGGAGGTCTATAACCAGCCTGAGGTCTATAACCAGCCTGAGGAGGTCTATAACCAGCCTGAGTAGGTCTATAACCAGCCTGAGGAGGTCTATAACCAGCCTGAGGAGGTCTATAACCAACCTGAGGAGGTATATAACCAGCCTGAGTAGGTCTATCAGCAGCCTGAGTAGGTCTATAACCAGCCTGAGTGGGTCTATAACCAGCCTGAGTAGGTCTATAACCAGTCTGAGGAGGTCTATAACCAGCCTGAGGAGGTCTATAACCAGCCTGAGGAGGTCTATAACCAGCCTGAGGAGGTCTATAACCAGCCTGAGGAGGTCTATAACTAGCCTGAGTAGGTCTATAACCAGCCTGAGTGGGTCTATAACCAGCCTGAGTAGGTCTATAACCAGTCTGAGGAGGTCTATAACCAGCCTGAGGAGGTCTATAACCAGCCTGAGGAGGTCTATAACCAGCCTGAGGAGGTCTATAACCAGGCTGAATAGGTCTATAACCAGCCTGAGTAGGTCTATAACCAGCCTGAGTAGGTCTATAACCATGCTGAATAGGTCTATATCTCCATGCCTATTCTATTCAGAATGTATCTAATTTGAAAATAGCTATTTATCAGGCTGATTAATGTGATGCTTGAAAAATCCACCCACACCTGATTTACCAGCGTCTACTCAGCCAATCAGGAGCCGCTACTACATTACGGCCCTGCATCCTTCGTATGCTTTTCTAAACACCGCTAAATAGCATGCGACGATGCCTCATAGTATGCAGTTTAAGTATGTAGTACACTAGTATTTGACCCCTCTTTTGTCTTTTTGTGGCTGTGACAGTAATGAGAGATATTCTGTAGAGCTGGTTTTAATGAAGTGGATGAGGAGGAAAAAACAAATGGTTTATTGTCACATACACATGATAGGTGTTGTTTTACAGGGTCAGTCATAGTAGTATGATAGGTGTTGTTTTACAGGGTCAGTCATAGTAGTACGATAGGTGTTGTTTTACAGGGTCAGTCATAGTATGATAGGTGTTGTTTTACAGGGTCAGTCATAGTAGTATGATAGGTGTTGTTTTACAGGGTCAGTCATAGTAGTATGATAGGTGTTGTTTTACAGGGTCAGTCATAGTAGTATGATAGGTGTTGTTTTACAGGGTCAGTCATAGTAGTATGATAGGTGTTGTTTTACAGGGTCAGTCATAGTAGTATGATAGGTGTTGTTTTACAGGGTCAGCCATAGTAGTATGATAGGTGTTGTTTTACAGGGTCAGTCATAGTAGTATGATAGGTGTTGTTTTACAGGGTCAGTCATAGTAGTATGATAGGTGTTGTTTTACAGGGTCAGTCATAGTAGTATGATAGGTGTTGTTTTACAGGGTCAGCCATAGTAGTATGATAGGTGTTGTTTTACAGGGTCAGTCATAGTAGTATGATAGGTGTTGTTTTACAGGGTCAGTCATAGTAGTATGATAGGTGTTGTTTTACAGGGTCAGTCAT
Source organism: Oncorhynchus kisutch (assembly GCF_002021735.2). NCBI lineage: Eukaryota > Metazoa > Chordata > Actinopteri > Salmoniformes > Salmonidae > Oncorhynchus > Oncorhynchus kisutch. Next base: position 45,796,732 of record NC_034196.2, on the reverse strand, counting down.
AGTAGTATGATAGGTGTTGTTTTACAGGGTCAGTCATAGTAGTATGATAGGTGTTGTTTTACAGGGTCAGTCATAGTAGTATGATAGGTGTTGTTTTACAGGGTCAGTCATAGTAGTATGATAGGTGTTGTTTTACAGGGTCAGTCATAGTAGTATGATAGGTGTTGTTTTACAGGGTCAGCCATAGTAGTATGATAGGTGTTGTTTTACAGGGTCAGCCATAGTAGTATGATAGGTGTTGTTTTACAGGGTCAGTCATAGTAGTATGATAGGTGTTGTTTTACAGGGTCAGCCATAGTAGTATGATAGGTGTTGTTTTACAGGGTCAGTCATAGTAGTATGATAGGTGTTGTTTTACAGGGTCAGTCATAGTAGTATGATAGGTGTTGTTTTACAGGGTCAGTCATAGTAGTATGATAGGTGTTGTTTTACAGGGTCAGTCATAGTAGTATGATAGGTGTTGTTTTACAGGGTCAGTCATAGTAGTATGATAGGTGTTGTTTTACAGGGTCAGTCATAGTAGTATGATAGGTGTTGTTTTACAGGGTCAGTCATAGTAGTATGATAGGTGTTGTTTTACAGGGTCAGTCATAGTAGTATGATAGGTGTTGTTTTACAGGGTCAGCCATAGTTTTTTTTTTTTTTTTTTTTTTTTTTTTTTTTTTTCACCTTTATTTAACCAGGTAGGCTAGTTGAGAACACCTTTATTTAACCAGGTAGGCTAGTTGAGAACACCTTTATTTAACCAGGTAGGCTAGTTGAGAACACCTTTATTTAACCAGGTAGGCTAGTTGAGAACACCTTTATTTAACCAGGTAGGCTAGTTGAGAACACCTTTATTTAACCAGGTAGGCTAGTTGAGAACACCTTTATTTAACCAGGTAGGCTAGTTGAGAACACCTTTATTTAACCAGGTAGGCTAGTTGAGAACCTTTATTTAACCAGGTAGGCTAGTTGAGAACACCTTTATTTAACCAGGTAGGCTAGTTGAGAACACCTTTATTTAACCAGGTAGGCTAGTTGAGAACACCTTTATTTAACCAGGTAGGCTAGTTGAGAACACCTTTATTTAACCAGGTAGGCTAGTTGAGAACACCTTTATTTAACCAGGTAGGCTAGTTGAGAACACCTTTATTTAACCAGGTAGGCTAGTTGAGAACACCTTTATTTAACCAGGTAGGCTAGTTGAGAACACCTTTATTTAACCAGGTAGGCTAGTTGAGAACAAGTTCTCATTTGCAACTGCGACCTGGCCAAGATAAAGCATAGCAGTGTGAGCAGACAACAAAGAGTTACACATGGAGTAAACAATTAACAAGTCAATAACACAGTAGAAAACAAAGGGGGAGTCTATATACAATGTGTGCAAAGGCATGAGGAGGTAGGCAAATAATTACAATTTTGCAGATTAACACTGGAGTGATGAATGATCAGATGGTCATGTACAGGTAGAGATATTGGTGTGCAGAAGAGCAGAAAAGTAAATAAATAAAAACAGTATGGGGATGAGGTAGGTGAAGAAGGGTGGGCTATTTACCAATAGACTATGTACAGCTGCAGCGATCGGTTAGCTGCTCAGATAGCTGATGTTTGAAGTTGGTGAGGGAGATAAAAGTCTCCAACTTCAGCGATTTTTGCAATTCGTTCCAGTCACAGGCAGCAGAGTACTGGAACGAAAGGCGGCCAAATGAGGTGTTGGCTTTAGGGATGATCAGTGAGATACACCTGCTGGAGCGCGTGCTACGGATGGGTGTTGCCATCGTGACCAGTGAGCTGAGATAAGGCGGAGCTTTACCTAGCATGGACTTGTAGATGACCTGGAGCCAGTGGGTCTGGCGACGAATATGTAGCGAGGGCCAGCCGTCTAGAGCATACAAGTCGCAGTGGTGGGTGGTATAAGGTGCTTTAGTGACAAAACGGATGGCACTGTGATAAACTGCATCCAGTTTGCTGAGTAGAGTGTTGGAAGCCATTTTGTAGATGACATCGCCGAAGTCGAGGATCGGTAGGATAGTCAGTTTTACTAGGGTAAGCTTGGCGGCGTGAGTGAAGGAGGCTTTGTTGCGGAATAGTAGTATGATAGGTGTCGTTTTACAGGGTCAGTCATAGTAGTATGATAGGTGCAGTGTAATGTGTTGTTTTACAGGGTCAGACATTGTAATATAGCGCCCATGAAGCAATTCTCTCTCTCGCACGTGGAAACAGACACACGCACGCACACGCATACACAACGGGGTCTCACACGTGCCTGGTTACCCAGACTCCTTGTTCCCGGACAAACGCTAGGCGGCCCCCGGGAGTTAGTTTCTTCTCCTCAATGAGTCTGGATCTGACTACCTCCCTGACCCTTCACCCAATGCCAATGCATTCGGAGCCTTCTGATTGGTCCAGAAACCGATGGGTTGGGCCAGCGCCAGAACACACGTGGCTAAGGCGGCGGTATGGAAATTCGTCATATGGTTTTGATACTGTAATTGGTTAAAGACAATCCAATTGCTGATTACTTTGTTTTGTGCAACGCACCTCGTGTCCATCGTCATCATAAACAACTTCAATGATGGAAGTCTCAGACTGAAGTCTGGAGTGAACCCCAGAGTCATTAGGCTACTCTCAGACTGAAGTCTGGAGTGAACCCCTGAGTCATCAAGCTACTCTCAGACTGAAGTATGTAGTGAACCCCTGAGTCATCAGGCTACTCTCAAACTGAAGTCTGTAGTGAATCCCTGAGTCATCAGGCTACTCTCAGACTGAAGTCTGTAGTGAACCCCTGAGTCATCAGGCTACTCTCAGACTGAAGTCTGTAGTGAATCCCTGAGTCATCAGGCTACTCTCAGACTGAAGTCTGTAGTCAACCCCTGAGCCATCAGGCTACTCTCAGACTGAAGTATGTAGTGAACCCCTGAGTTATCAGGCTACTCTCAGACTGAAGTATGTAGTGAACCCCTGAGTCATCAGGCTACTCTCAGACTGAAGTATGTAGTGAACCCCTGAGTCATCAGGCTACTCTCAGACTGAAGTATGTAGTGAACCCCTGAGTCATCAGGCTACTCTCAGACTGAAGTCTGTAGTGAACCCCTGAGTCATCAGGCTACTCTCAGACTGAAGTATGTAGTGAACCCCTGAGTCATCAGGCTACTCTCAGACTGAAGTATGTGGTGAACCCCTGAGTCATCAGGCTACTCTCAGACTGAAGTCTGTAGTGAACCCCTGAGTCATCAGGCTACTCTCAGACTGAAGTATGTAGTGAACCCCTGAGTCATCAGGCTACTCTCAGACTGAAGTATGTAGTGAACCCCTGAGTCATCAGGCTACTCTCAGACTGAAGTCTGGAGTGAACTCCTGAGTTGTCAGGCTACTCTCAGACTGAAGTCTAGAGTGAACTCCTGAGTTGTCAGGCTACTCTCAGACTGAAGTCTGGAGTGAACTCCTGAGTTGTCAGGCTACTCTCAGACTGAAGTATGTAGTGAACCCCTGAGTCATCAGGCTACTCTCAGACTGAAGTATGTAGTGAACCCCTGAGTCATCAGGCTACTCTCAGACTGAAGTCTGGAGTGAACTCCTGAGTTGTCAGGCTACTCTCAGACTGAAGTCTAGAGTGAACTCCTGAGTTGTCAGGCTACTCTCAGACTGAAGTCTGGAGTGAACTCCTGAGTTGTCAGGCTACTCTCGCACAGCTTTTAATTGACATTTTGTGAAAACAATTATTTTGAGAGAGAATGTTTGTTTTTTTAAAGGTGTTTTTAGTCAACATAAGAAATGGTCTTATGAAAGTGTATGATTATTTAGGCACATAGATATTATTATTAAATAAACCATCTGTTTTTACAGATGAATGTTCATCCGTGAAGGCAGAGACTGTTTCCCATGAAATGGCACCCTATTCCCTATATAGTACCCTACATTGACCAGGCCCATATGGCACCCTATCAAAGGCACTCCACTATATAGATAGGGTGCCATTTGGGACACATTTCAAAATGATTCCATATGTCCTCACTGTGACCTGTTAATGCTATTTAATACCACTTCAGTCAATTTCATTCAAAATGAGGACATTATGTTGGTTTATATAATGGATTCTGTACCAGCTCTGAATGTAAACAAAAAACAAACAATCTGTCTCAATCGAGACCTTGACATACAGTAGTTAACTATGGTCAATGCACTCAGGCGTTGTACTTCATGCACTGTGGCCCAGGCCCCTCAATTTACCCTTGACAAAGGACAGCATTTAACGTTGTGAAATCCCAAACACATGACAATACAGGGATAAATAAATATCAGATATTGGGACTGGAGTAAAATGTGGGCCAGGACTCAGGGGCTAAATTAGTTCCAGGACTCAGGGGCTAAATTCATTTCTTGACTTGAGTGGAAAGCCCTTGTAGGTCTTGGCATTAACACACACACACACACACACACACACACACACACACACACACACACACACACACACACACACACACACACACACACACACACACACACACACACACACACACACACACACACACACACACACACACACACACACACACACACACACACACACACACACACACACACTCATAGCATATAAATCTTGTGAAACGGCACCAGGGGAGGCAGTGGTTGAAGCCCAGGCTGGAGATCGATGCTTGGGTTGGGTTTCTCTGGTTCCTCCTCTGGCCCCTCCTGATTCATCTGGCCCCCCTCTGCCTGCCCCTCCCTGGACCCTTTTAGTCTCTCTTGCTCACCCTGGTCTCTCTGACCCCTCCTTGCCCCGCATGAACCCATCTGGACCCTCTGGCCCCTTGGCCCCCACTTGCCCCTATGGAACCTCCTGGCCCTTCTGGCACCCCCTGCCCCCCCCCCTCCTCCGCTGTACCTTCCTGCCTCCTGCTGGCCCCTCTCCTGACCCCTCTGGGTCCTCTTGGCGCCCCTGGCCCTCCTGATAGGTTGGAGGACGTCCTCCAGAAGTCATCATAATTACTGTGTAAGTCTATAGGAGGTGGTGAGAACCATGAGCTTCATAGGGATTGTATTGAAGTCAATGTACCCAGAGGAGGACAGAAGGTAGCTGTCCTCTGGCTACACCATGGTGCTAACATACAGAGTGCTGTTGAGGCTACTGTAGACCCTTTAATCAATTATTTGGTGACGTGATTATATTTAGTATAGTTTTATCTAAAAAGGATCACTTTTTAAATACACTGCTCAAAAAAATTAAGGGAACACTAAAATAACACATCCTAGATCTGAATGAATGAAATATTCTTATTAAATACTTTTTTCTTCACATAGTTGAATGTGCTGACAACAAAATCACACAAAAATTATCAATGGAAATCAAATTTATCAACCCATGAAGGTCTGGATTTGGAGTCACACTCAAAATTGAAGTGGAAAACCACACTACAGGCTGATCCAACTTTGATGTAATGTCCTTAAAACAAGTCAAAATGAGGCTCAGTAGTGTGTGTGGCCTCCATGTGCCTGTATGACCTCCCTACAACGCCTGGGCATGCTCCTGATGAGGTGGCGGATGGTCTCCTGAGGGATCTCCTCCCAGACCTGAACTAAAGCATCCGCCAACTCCTGGACAGTCTGTGGTGCAACGTGGCGTTGGTGGATGGAGCGAGACATGATGTCCCAGATGTGCTCAATTGGATTCAGGTCTGGGGAACGGGCGGGCCAGTCCATAGCATCAATGCCTTCCTCTTGCAGGAACTGCTGACACACTCCAGCCACATGTGGTCTAGTATTGTCTTGCATTAGGAGGAACCCAGGGCCAACCGCACCAGCATATGGTCTCACAAGGGGTCTGAGGATCTCATCTCAGTACCTAATGGCAGTCAGGCTACCTCTGGCGAGCACATGGAGGGCTGTGCGGCCCCCCAAAGAAATGCCACCCCACACCATGACTGACCCACCGCCAAACCGGTCATGCTGGAGGATGTTGCAGGCAGCAGAACGTTCTCCACGGCGTCTCCAGACTGTCACGTCTGTCACATATGCTCAGTGTGACCCTGCTTTCATCTGTGAAGAGCACAGGGTGCCATTGGCGAATTTGCCAATCTTGGTGTTCTCTGGCAAATGCCAAACGTCCTGCACGGTGTTGGGCTGTAAGCACAACCCCCACCTGTGGACATCAGGCCATCATACCACCCTCATGGAGTCTGTATCTGACCGTTTGAGCAGACACATGCACATTTGTGGCCTGCTGGAGGTCATTTTGCAGGGCTCTGGCAGTGCTCCTCGTGCTCCTCCTTGCACAAAGGCGGAGGTAGCGGTCCTGCTGCTGGGTTGTTGCCCTCCTACGGCCTCCCCCACGTCTCCTGATGTACTGGCCTGTCTCCTGGTAGTGCCTCCATGCTCTGGACACTACGCTGACAGACACAGCAAACTTTCTTGCCACAGCTCGCATTGATGTACCATCCTGGATGAGCTGCACTACCTGAGCCACTTGTGTGGGTTGTAAACTCCACCTAAAGCACCGCAAGCATTCACAAGTGACCAAAACATCAGCCAGGAAGCATAGGAAGTGAGAAGTGGTCTGTGGTTATCACCTGCAGAACCACTCCTTGTCTTGCTAATTGCCTATAATGTTCACCTCTTGTCTATTCCATTTGCACAACAGCATGTGAAATGTATTGTCAATCAGTGTTGCTTCCTATGTGGACAGTTTGATTTCACAGAAGTGTGATTGATTTGGAGTTACATTGTGTTGTTTAAGTGTTCCCTTTATTTTTTCGAGCAGTGTATATTACAAATACATTAAAATGTAACAATTGTGATGTTTCTCAAAATGGTCAATTGTCCCAATACAATTATAAGTTCCTATAAATAAATCAGCCAAGCCAGTTCAGATTTTTTTTTGAGCAGTGTATATAAAGTGTATAGAAAATTCAGCCTCCACTGATCAGAAGAGCTGTAACTGATGCCTCTCCGTTAGCATCAGAAGAGCTGTAACTGATGCCTCTCCGTTAGCATCAGAAGAGCTGTAACTGATGCCTCTCCGTTAGCATCAGAATAGTTGTAACTGATGCCTCTCCGTTAGCATCAGAAGAGCTGTAACTGATGCCTCTCCGTTAGCATCAGAATAGTTGTAACTGATGCCTCTCCGTTAGCATCAGAATAGTTGTAACTGATGCCTCTCCGTTAGCATCAGAAGAGCTGTAACTGATGCCTCTCTTTCTTTCCTCCTCCATGAAAGAACATCAAAGAGCAGAAAGAGAGATGTTCCTGGGTGACACGAGGCAGAAACAGCAGATAGATATGGGTCCTGGGTGACACGAGGCAGACACGGCAGATAGATATGGGTCCTGGGTGACACGAGGCAGAAACAGCAGATAGATAAGGGTTCTGGGTGACACGAGGCAGACACAGCAGATAGATAAGTGTTCTGGGTGACACGAGGCAGACACAGCATAGATATAGATAAGATAGATAGATAAGATAAGGCTCCTGGGTGAAGCTGGATTGATAGGTCTCGCCCACTGCCCCTTTTCTAGTTTGGGTTCTAACACAATGTGTTCTCCTTTCCCGTGGTCACCCTTACACAGCCAATGTATCATGTGATTTAGAGTCCCTGTTATAGAATGTGATTTAGAGTCCCTGTCCTAGAATGTGTTTTAGAGTCCCTGTTCTAGAGTGTGTTTTACAGTCCCTGCTCTAGAATTGGATTTAGAGTCACTGTTCTAGAGTGTGATTTAGAGTCCCTGTTCTAGAGTGTGTTTTAGTGTCCCTGTTCTAGTGTGTTTTAGAGTCCTTGTTCTAGAGTGTTTTAGTGTCCTTGTTCTAGAGTGTGTTTTAGATTCCCTGTTCTAGAGTGTGTTTTAGATTCCCTTTTCTAGAGTGTGATTTAGAGTCCCTGTTCTAGAATGTGATTTAGAGTCCCTGTCCTAGAATGTGATTTAGAGTCCCTGTTCTAGAATGTGATTTAGAGTCCCTGTTCTAGAATGTGATTTAGAGTCCCTGTTCTAGAATGTGATTTAGAGTCCCTGTCCTAGAATGTGATTTAGAGTCCCTGTTCTAGAATGTGATTTAGCGTCCCTGTTCTAGAATGTGATTTAGAGTCCCTGTTCTATAATGTGATTTAGAGTCCCTGTTCTAGAATGTGATTTAGAGTCCCTGTTCTAGAATGTGATTTAGAGTCCCTGTTCTAGAATGTGATTTAGAGTCCCTGTTCTAGAATGTGATTTAGAGTCCCTGTTCTAGAATGTGATTTAGAGTCCCTGTTCTATAATGTGATGTAGAGTCCCTGTTCTAGAATGTGTTTTTTCTAGAATGAGTCCCTGCTTTAAGCACAGTCAGTGGTTCTAACACACAGAACGCCTAGTCTCATAGAGCACAGTCAGTGGTTCTAACACACAGAAAGCCTAGTCTCATAGAGCACAGTCAGTGGTTCTAACACACAGAAAGCCTAGTCTCATAGTGTAGTTTGTTTGGCAAAGTATCTTCCTGTAGTCATTTATTGGTTTTGTTTTGCACTAGGAGTCGTGCCGCTTTTCAATAATCAATCATTGGATTCATCAGTCATCATAGCAATTAGTTCTGTTCATTTCAATTCTGGATGAAATATATATATTTTATATAGCATCATTATGTTACGTGCCTCCTAATGGAGGGAGGTGCAGGAATCAGGAGCAGTCCCAACTCAACTACAAACATGGGACTGAAAACACGCCCAAACGAGGTCGCCACACACAGGGAAATAAACGCTACACACGAGGGAGAAACCTCTACTCCTCAACTCATACCAAAACTGCACAACTACCGTGAGAAAAGAAAACCCTGTGGTGCAGACACGCACCCCTAAATAACGTAACCACAGAAAACAATCCCTTCGGTGGCAGCTAGTAGGCCGGGCGATGACGACTGCCGAGCACCACCCGAACAGGGAGAGGAGCCACCTTCGGTGGCAGCTAGTAGGCCGGGCCGAGACGACTGCCGAGCACCACCCGAACAGGGAGAGGAGCCACCTTCGGTGGCAGCTAGTAGGCCGGGCGATGACGACCGCCGAGCACCACCCGAACAGGGAGAGGAGCCACCTTCGGTGGCAGCTAGTAGGCCGGGCCGAGACGACTGCCGAGCACCACCCGAACAGGGAGAGGAGCCACCTTCGGTGGCAGCTAGTAGGCCGGGCAATGACGACTGCCGAGCACCACCCGAACAGGGAGAGGAGCCACCTTCGGTGGCAGCTAGTAGGCCGGGCGATGACGACCGCCGAGCACCACCCGAACAGGGAGAGGAGCCACCTTCGGTGGCAGCTAGTAGGCCGGGCGATGACGACCGCCGAGCACCGCCCTAACAGGGAGAGGAGCCACCTTTGGTGGCAGCTAGTAGGCCGGGCGATGACGACTGCCGAGCACCGCCCGAACAGGGAGAGGAGCCACCTTCGGTGGCAGCTAGTAGGCCGTGCGATGACGACCGCCGAGCACCGCCCGAACAGTTAGAGGAGCCACCTTCGGTGGCAACTAGTAGGCTGGGCAATGACGACTGCCGAGCACCACCCCGAACAGGGAGAGGAGTCACCTTCGGTGGAAGTCGTAATCAATTCTATAGTATAGTATACTATAGTATAGTGGTCTGTGGTATAGCATAGTATAGTGGTCTGTAGTATAGTATACTAAAGTATATTGGTCTGTGGTATAGCATAGTATAGTATGGGGGTCTGTGGCATTGTACACCGAGGTATAGTATTGTGGTCCATAGTATTGTATACTATGGTGTAATATAGTGGTCTGTGGTATAGTATACTATAGTATAGTATAGTGGCATGTAGTATGGTATACTATATTATAGTATAGTGGTCTGTAGTATGCTATACTATATTATAGTATAGTGGTCTGTAGTATTGTATACTATTGTATAATATAGTGGTCTGTAGAATAGTATACTATAGTATAGTATAGTGGTCTGTAGCATAGTATAATATAGTATAGTGGTCTGTAGTATAGTATACTATAATATAGTATAGTGGCCTGTAGCATAGTATACTACAGTATATTATAGTGGCATAGTATAGTGGGCTGTGGTATAGTATACTATAGTATGGTTAGTGGCATAGTATGCTATAGTATAGTGGTCTGTAGAATAGTATACTATAGTATAACATAGTGGTCTGTAGCATAGTATACTATAGTATAGTATACTATGGTATAGTATATTGGTCTGTAGTATAGTATACTATGCTATAGTATAGTATAGTGGTCTGTAGCATAGTATACCATAGTATAGTATAGTGATTTGTGGTATAGTATACTATAATATAGTATGGTGGTCTGTAGTATAGTATACTATAATATAGCATAGTGGTCTGTAGCATAGTATACTATAGTATAGTATACTATGGTATAGTATATTGGTCTGTAGTATAGTATACTATGCTATAGTATAGTATAGTGGTCTGTAGCATAGTATACCATAGTATAGTATAGTGGTCTGTAGCATAGTGTACTATAGTATAGCATAGTGGTCTGTAGCATAGTATACTATAGTATACTATGGTATAGTATATTGGTCTGTAGTATAGTATACTATGCTATAGTATAGTATAGTGGTCTGTAGCATAGTATACCATAGTATAGTATAGTGATTTGTGGTATAGTATACCATAGTATAGTATAGTGGTCTGTAGCATAGTCTACCATGGTATACTGGCCGGTAGCATAGTATAGTATAGTAGAGGATAGTATAGTATAGTATAGTATAGTATAATATAGTATTGTGGTCTATAGCACAGTATACTATAATATAGTATAGTGGTCTGTAGTATAGTCTACCATAGTATAGTGGTGTGTAGCTTAGAATAGTATAGTAGAGGATAGTATAGTATAATATAGTATAGTGGTCTGTAGCACAGAATACTATAATATAGTATAGTGGTCTGTAGTATAGTATGCCGTAGTATAGTATAGTGGTCTGTAGCACAGTATACTATAATATAGTATAGTGGTCTGTAGTATAGTATACCATCGTATAGTGGTCTGTGGTATAGTATAGTATAGTGGTATAGTATACAATAGTATATTATTGAGGTCTGTGCATAGTATGCTATAGTATAGTTGTCTTTGGCATAGTATGCTATAGTATAGTTGTCTTTGGCATAGTATGCTTTAGTATAGTGGTATGTAGCATAGTATACTATAGTATAGTATAGTGGTCTGTGACAGACTATAGTATAGTATAGTTTAGTGGTCTGTGACATAGTGTACTATAGTATGGTATAGTGGTCTGTGACATGGTGTACTATAGTATAGTATAGTGGCCTGCATCATAGTATACTATAGTATTGTACAGTGGTCTGTAGCATAGTATACTATAGTATTGTATAGTTGTCTGTGACATAGTGTACTAAAGTATAGCAAAGTGGCCTACAGCATAGTATACTATGGTATCATACAGTGGTCTGTAGCATAGTATACTATAGTGTGGTGGTCTGTAGTATAGTATACTATAGTATAGTGCTCTGTAGCATAGTATACTATACTATAGTATAGTGGCCTGCAGCATAGAGTGTACTATAGTATAGTGGTCTGTTGCATAGTATACTATAGTATAGTGGTCTGTAGCATAGAGTGTACTATAGTATAGTGGTCTGTAGCATAGTGTACTATAGTATAGTGGTCTGTAGCATAGTATACTATAGTATAGTGGTCTGTAGCATAGTGTACTATAGTATAGTGGTCTGTAGCATAGTATACTATAGTATAGTACAGTGGTATGTAGCATAGTATACTATAGTATAGTGGTCTGTAGCATAGTGTACTATAGTATAGTGGTCTGTAGCATAGTATACTATAGTATAGTACAGTGGTATGTAGCATAGTATACTATAGTATAGTGGTCTGTAGCATATTTTACTATAGTATAGTGGTCTGTAGCATGGTGTAATATAGTATAGTGTTCTGTAGTATAGTCTACTATAATATAGTACAGTGGTCTGTAGCATAGTATACTATAGTATAGTGGTATGTAGCATAGTATACTATAGTATAGTGGTCTGTTGCATAGTATACTATAGTATAGTATAGTGGTCTGTAGCTTTGTATACTATATTATAGTGGGTTGTAGTATTGTATACTATAGTATAGTGGTCTGTAGCTTAGTATGCTATAGTATAGTGGTATGTAGCTTAGTATGCTATAGTATAGTGGTCTGTAGCTTAGTATGCTATAGTATAGTATAGTGGTATGTAGCTTAGTATGCTATATTATAGTGGTCTGTAGCTTAGTATGCTATAGTATAGTATAGTGGTCTGTAGCTTAGTATGCTATAGTATAGTGGTATGTAGCTTGAGATCTTGCTTCAATGGACAGTGAGGGAAAAAGTATTTGATCCCCTCCTGATTTTGTACGTTTGCCCACTGACAAAGAAATGATCAGTCTATAATTTTAATGGTAGGTTTATTTGAACAGTGAGAAACAGAATAACAACAAAAACATCCAGAAAAACGCATGTAACAAATATAATACATTGATTTGTATTTTAATGAGGGAAATAAGTATTGTAGTGGTCTGTAGCATAGTATACTATAGCATAGTATTGTGGTATGTAGTGTACAGTTGAAGTCGGTTTTCATACACCTTAGCCAAGTACATTTAAACTCAGTTTTCACAATTCCTGACATTTAATTCTAGTAAAAACTCCCTGTCTTAGGTCAGTTATTATCACCACTTTAATTTTAAGAATGTGAAATGTCAGAATAATAGTAGAGAGAATTATTTATTTCAGCTTTTATTTATTTCATCACATTCCCAGTGGGTCAGAAGTTTACATACACTCAATTAGTATTTGGTAGCATTTCCTTTAAATTGTTTAACTTGGGTCACACGTTTTGGGTAGCCTTCCACAAGCTTCCCACAATAAGTTATACAGGCTATTCTACAGACACTCAGACCACTCCCACACTATATTCTATCTCTGGATTGCCATTTAGGCTAAATGCTACATTTCATACACTGTGTCATAGTTGAGTCAAAGAAAATAATGTATTCTTAAAATGTTATTTTTCTCTCTCTAAATACTCAAGTTTGAACACGGAAATATAATAGCATTCTTCTGTTCTTCCTGTGCTCTCTCGCTCCCTTCCCCTGCTCTCTCTCCCTTCCCCTGCTCTCTCTCTCCCTGCTCTCTCTCTCTCCCTTCCCCTCCTCTCTCTCTCCCTTCCCCTGCTCTCTCTCCCTTCCCCTGCTCTCTCTCTCCCTGCTCTCTCTCTCTCCCTTCCCCTCCTCTCTCTCTCTCTCCCTTCCCCTGCTCTCTTTCTGTCTCCCTTCCTCTCCTCTCTCTCTCTCTCCCTTCCCCTCCTCTCTCTTTCCCTTCCCCTCCTCTCTCTCTCTCCCTTCCCCTCATCTCTTTCTGTCTCCCTTCCCCTCCCCTCTCTCTCTCCCTTCCCCTCCTCTCTTTCTGTCTCCCTTCCCCTGCTCTCTCTCTCCCTTCCCCTGATCTCTCTCTCTCCCTTCCCCTCCTCTCTCTCTCCCTTCCCCTCCTCTCTCTCTCCCTTCCCCTCCTCTCTCTCTCCCTTCCCCTGCTCTCTCTCTCCCTTCCCCTCCCTTCTCTCTCTCTCCCTTTCCCTTCTCTCTCTCTCCCTTCCCCTCCTCTCTCTCTCCATTCACCTCCTCTCTCTCTCCCTTCCCCTGCTCTCTCTCTCCCTTCCCCTCCTCTCTCTCCCTTCCCCTCCTCTCTCTCTCTCCCTTCCCCTCCTCTCTCTATCTCTCTTCCCCTCCTCTCTCTATCTCTCTCCTCTATCTCTCTCTCCCTCCCACATCTCTCTCTCTCTCTCTCTCTCTCTCTCTATCCCTGCTCACCCCCACTCTTTTTCTGTTGTACAGGTCGCCATGGAGATGGCGGCTACTGGCCTTCTGACAACAACCTGATTGATAGGAGCAGTTTGAACGGTAAGCACCCCCACACAGCCTTAACTGCTCCCTATTGTAAAAGTGTTACCGCCCTGTGCTGTGTTCAGAGTTAACTATACTAGACCTGGGTTCAAATACTATTCGACATCTTTCAAATACTTTGATGATGTGTTTTTAGCCGTCAGGAGTGTCATGTGAGTGGGTGGGTTATTTTTTTGGAGACTTTTGCATTTGGTTCTGTTGTGCCATGCACAAGGTCTGGGAAAACTAGTTGATTTCACCGACTTCACAGGAAACGGCTCCCTACTGTGACATCACCTAGTCTCTCTGTTCCCAGACCTGGAAACGGCTCCCTACTGTGACATCACCTAGTCTCTCTGTTCCCAGACCTGGAAACGGCTCCCTACTGTGACATCACCTAGTCTCTCTGTTCCCAGACCTGGAAACGGCTCCCTACTGTGACATCACCTAGTCTCTCTGTTCCCAGACCTGGAAACGGCTCCCTACTGTGACATCACCTAGTCTCTCTGTTCCCAGACCTGGAAACGGCTCCCTACTGTGAAATCACCTAGTCTCTCTGTTCCCAGACCTGGAAACGGCTCCCTACTGTGACATCACCTAGTCTCTCTGTTCCCAGACCTGGAAACGTCTCCCTACTGTGACATCACCTAGTCTCTCTGTTCCCAAACCTGGTAACGGCTCCCTACTGTGACATCACCTAGTCTCTCTGTTCCCAGACCTGGAAACGGCTCCCTACTGTGACATCACCTAGTCTCTCTGTTCCCAGACCTGGAAACGGCTCCCTACTGTGAAATCACCTAGTCTCTCTGTTCCCAGACCTGGAAACGGCTCCCTACTGTGACATCACTTAGTCTCTCTGTTCCCAGACCTGGAAACGGCTCCCTACTGTGACATCACCTAGTCTCTCTGTTCCCAGACCTGGAAACGGCTCCCTACTGTGAAATCACCGAGTGTACAGTTCACAGACCTGGAAACGGCTCTGGGAACTATAGACTAGTTGACTAGATAGACAAAGGCTCTGTGCACATGCACACATACACACGGCAGGCTGTGGAGTTGTCTCTCTTGGGAAATCTGTCTGTTAATTAAGGACTAGCATATCATTACAGCCTGTAGGTTTATGAGCAGGGGAAGGGAGGGAGGGGTAGAATAGAGAGGGAGGGAAGGAGGGGTAGACTAGAGAGGGAGGGAAGGAGGGGTATACTAGAGAGGGAGGGAGGGAGGGGTAGACTAGAGAGGGAGGGAAGGAGGGGTAGACTAGAGAGCGAGGGAAGGAGGGGTATACTAGAGAGGGAGGGAGGGAGGGTATACTAGAGAGGGAGGGAGGGAGGGGTAGACTAGAGAGGGAGGGAAGGAGGGGTAGACTAGAGAGCGAGGGAAGGAGGGGTATACTAAAGAGGGAGGGAAGGAGGGGTAGACTAGAGAGGGAGGGAAGGAGGGGTATACTAGAGAGGGAGGGAAGGAGGGGTAGACTAGAGAGGGAGGGAAGGAGGGGTAGACTAGAGAGGGAGGGAGGGAGGGGTAGACTAGAGAGGGAGGGAGGGGTAGACTAGAGAGGGAGGGAGGGGTAGACTAGAGAGGGAGGGAAGGAGGGGTAGACTAGAGAGGGAGGGAAGGAGGGGTAGACTAGAGAGGGAGGGAAGGAGGGGTAGACTAGAGAGGGGGGAAGGAGGGGTAGACTAGAGAGGGAGGGAAGGAGGGGTAGACTAGAGAGGGAGGGAAGGAGGGGTAGACTAGAGAGGGGGGGAAGGAGGGGTAGACTAGAGAGGGAGGGAAGGAGGGGTAGACTAGAGAGGGAGGGAAGGAGGGGTAGACTAGAGAGGGAGGGAAGGAGGGGTAGACTAGAGAGCGAGGGAAGGAGGGGTATACTAAATAGGGAGGGAAGGAGGGGTAGACTAGAGAGGGAGGGAAGGAGGGGTATACTAGAGAGGGAGGGAAGGAGGGGTAGACTAGAGAGGGAGGGAGGGGTAGACTAGAGAGGGAGGGAGGGAGGGGTAGACTAGAGAGGGAGGGAGGGGTAGACTAGAGAGGGAGGGAGGGGTAGACTAGAGAGGGAGGGAAGGAGGGGTAGACTAGAGAGGGAGGGAAGGAGGGGTAGACTAGAGAGGGAGGGAAGGAGGGGTAGACTAGAGAGGGAGGGAAGGAGGGGTAGACTAGAGAGGGGGGGGAAGGAGGGGTAGACTAGAGAGGGAGGGAAGGAGGGGTAGACTAGAGAGGGAGGGAAGGAGGGGTAGACTAGAGAGGGGGGGAAGGAGGGGTAGACTAGAGAGGGAGGGAAGGAGGGGTAGACTAGAGAGGGAGGGAAGGAGGGGTAGACTAGAGAGGGAGGGAAGGAGGGGTAGACTAGAGAGGGAGGGAGGGAGGGGTAGACTAGAGAGGGAGGGAAGGAGGGGTAGACTAGAGAGGGGGGGGAAGGAGGGGTAGACTAGAGAGGGAGGGAAGGAGGGGTAGACTAGAGAGGGGGGGAAGGAGGGGTAGACTAGAGAGGGAGGGAAGGAGGGGTAGACTAGAGAGGGAGGGAAGGAGGGGTAGACTAGAGAGGGAGGGAATGAGGGGTAGACTAGAGAGGGAGGGAGGGAGGGGTAGACTAGAGAGGGAGGGAGGGAGGGGTAGACTAGAGAGATAGGGAGGGGTAGACTAGAGAGGGAGGGAAGGAGGGGTAGACTAGAGAGGGGGGGGAGGAGGGGTAGACTAGAGAGCGAGGGAGGGAGGGGTAGACTAGAGAGGGAGGGAAGGAGGGGTAGACTAGAGAGGGAGGGAGGGGTAGACTAGAGAGGGATGGAGGGGTAGACTAGAGAGGGGGGGTAGACTAGAGAGGGAGGGAAGGAAGGAGGGGTAGACTAAAGAGGGAGGAGAGGTAGACTAGAGAGGGAGGGAAGGAGGGGTAGACTAGAGAGGGAGGGAGGGGTAGACTAGAGAGGGGGGGGTAGACTAGAGAGGGAGGGAAGGAAGGAGGGGTAGACTAAAGAGGGAGGGAGGGGTAGACTAGAGAGGGAGGGAAGGAGGGGTAGACTAGAGAGGGAGGGAAGGAGGGGTAGACTAGAGAGGGACCACTATCCAGTCTGAGAAACCCTATCCAGTCTGAGTAACCCTATCCAGTCTGAGTAACCCTATCCAGTCTGACTAACCCTATCCAGTCTGAGTAACCCTATCCAGTCTGACTAACCCTATCCAGTCTGACTAACCCTATCCAGTCTGACTAACCCTATCCAGTCTGACTAACCCTATCCAGTCTGAGTAACCCTATCCAGTCTGAGTAACACTAACCCTATCCAGTCTGAGTAACACTAACCCTATCCAGTCTGACTAACCCTATCCAGTCTGACTAACCCTATCCAGTCTGACTAACCCTATCCAGTCTGAGAAACCCGATCCAGTCTGAGAAACCCTAACACTATCCAGTCTGAGTAACCCGATCCAGTCTGAGAAACCCTAACACTATCCAGTCTGAGTAACCCGATCCAGTCTGAGAAACCCTAACCCTATCCAGTCTGAGTAACCCTAACCCTGTCCAGTCTGACTAACCCTATCCAGTCTGACTAACCCTATCCGGTCTGACTAACGCTAACCCTATCCAGTCTGAGTAACACTAACCCTATCCAGTCTGATTAACCCTATCCAGTCTGACTAACCCTAACCCTATCCAGTCTGACTAACCCTATCCAGTCTGACTAACCCTATCCAGTCTGAGAAACCCGATCCAGTCTGAGAAACCCTAACACTATCCAGTCTGAGAAACCCTAACACTATCCAGTCTGAGAAACCCTAACTCGATCCAGTCTGAGAAACCCTAACACGATCCAGTCTGAGAAACCCTAACACAATCCAGTCTGAGAAACCCTAACACGATCCAGTCTGAGAAACCCTAACACGATCCAGTCTGAGAAACCCTAACACGATCCAGTCTCAGAAACCCTAACACGATCCAGTCTGAGAAACCCTAACACGATCCAGTCTGAGAAACCCTAACACGATCCAGTCTGAGAAACCCTAACACGATCCAGTCTGAGAAACCCTAACACGATCCAGTCTGAGAAACCCGATCCAGTCTGAGTAACCCTATCCAGTCTGAGAAACCCTATCCAGTCTGAGAAACCCTATCCAGTCTGAGTAACCCTATCCAGTCTGACTAACCCTATCCAGTCTGAGAAACCCTATCCAGTCTGAGTAACCCGATCCATTTTGAGAAACCCTAACACTATCCAGCCTGAGAAACCCTAACACGATCCAGTCTGAGAAACCCTATCCAGTCTGAGTAACCATATCCAGTCTGACTAACCCTATCCAGTCTGACTAACCCTATCCAGTCTGAGTAACCCTATACAGTCTGAGAAACCCTAACCCGATCCAGTCTGAGTAACCCTATCCAGTCTGAGAAACCCTAACCCGATCCAGTCTGAGTAACCCGATCCAGTCTGAGAAACCCTAACACTATCCAGCCTGAGTAACACTATCCAGCCTGACTAACTCTATCCAGTCTGAGTAACCCAATCCAGTCTGAGTAACCCTATCCAGTCTGAGTAACCCGATCCAGTCTGAGAAACCCTAACACTATCCAGCCTGAGTAACACTATCCAGCCTGAGTAACCCTAACCCTATCCAGTCTGAGAAACCCGATCCAGTCTGAGTTACCCTATCCAGTCTGACTAACCCTATCCAGTCTGAGTAACCCTATCCAGTCTGAGAAACCCTAACCCGATCCAGTCTGAGTAACCCGATCCAGTCTGAGTAACCCAATCCAGTCTGAGAAACCCTAACCCGATCCAGTCTGAGTAACCCGATCCAGTCTGAGAAACCCTAACCTGATCCAGTCTGAGTAACCCGATCCAGTCTGAGAAACCCTAACCCTATCCAGTCTGACTAACCCTATCCAGTCTGAGTAACCCTATCCAGTCTGAGTAACTCTATCCAGTCTGAGTAACCCTAACCCTATCCAGTCTGACTAACCCTATCCAGTCTGACTAACCCTATCCAGTCTGACTAACCCTATCCAGTCTGAGTAACCCTATCCAGTCTGAGAAACCCTAACCCGATCCAGTCTGAGTAACCCGATCCAGTCTGAGTAACCCAATCCAGTCTGAGAAACCCTAACCCGATCCAGTCTGAGTAACCCGATCCAGTCTGAGAAACCCTAACCCTATCCAGTCTGACTAACCCTATCCAGTCTGAGTAACCCTATCCAGTCTGGTGTAACTCTATCCAGTCTGAGTAACCCAATCCAGTCTGAGTAACCCTATCCAGTCTGAGTAACCCAATCCAGTCTGAGAAACCCTATCCAGCCTGAATAACCCTAACCCTATCCAGTCTGAGAAACCCTAACCCTATCCAGTCTGACTAACCCTATACAGTCTGAGTAACCCTAACCCTATCCAGTCTGACTAACCCTATCCAGTTTGACTAACCCTATCCAGTCTGACTAACCCTATCCAGTCTGAGTAACCCAATCCAGTCTGAGAAACCCTAACCCGATCCAGTCTGAGTAACCCGATCCAGTCTGAGAAACCCTAACCCCATCCAGTCTGAGTAACCCGATCCAGTCTGAGAAACCCGATCCAGTCTGAGAAACCCTAACCCGATCCAGTCTGAGAAACCCGATCCTGTCTGAGAAACCCGATCCTGTCTGAGAAACCCGATCCAGTCTGAGAAACCCGATCCAGTCTGAGAAACCCTAGCACTATCCAGCCTATCCAGTCATGTATATGATAACAAGCTGCACACACACACATGCCCGCTGTAATCTGTAATCATACTTGAGAGTGTTGGCAGAACGTCGCCAGGGATCGCCGGGGCTCGCTGGTCTGACAGCGTGCTCACTGACCCACTGCAATGCCTGCCTGCTGGGATGAATTAGGAGGAAACCGGTGGCTTCTGTCTGTCCTTCTGATTAGGAGCAGATGGTTGAGCCTGTTGCCTTCCAGCATGATAGAGGTCAGAGTTCACTGATGAAGCACAGACCCTCTGTGTATTGTACCTGGTTCTCAATGGACAGGAGCAGTGTGAAACAGAGACTGTGTCCCTGATGGCACCCTATTCCCTATGCAGTGCATTACTTTGGACCATCAAGTTGGCGCACATATTGTCCATACTGCCTGGGCTCTGGTTAAAAGTAGTGCACTACATAGGGAATAGTGTGCAACTGTGCCCTAGGTGTGCAGTAATTATACTAGCTGGATGCCCAGACTTGTGACCCTGAGCAGTGAACAAGTCATTTATCCTGTCCCAGAGACGGGACTGCTGAGGTGTTGTGGGACTGAAACTAATCTCCTTTGTCTTTCCTGTTTTCTTTAGTTCTACATTCTTAGAATATTCCTAGATGTTCCGGATTGTGTAGATGTTCCTAGATGTTCTGGATTGTGTAGATGTTCCGGATTGTGTAGATGTTCCTAGATGTTCCGGATTGTGTACATGTTCCTAGATGTTCCGGATTGTGTTCATGTTCTACTATCGTTAGCCTACCTAGTTACTTATTAAACAATCCAATACATCTGCCCCACTCCTAGAAGGGTCTATTTTTATCCTAACCCAGTCTGAAAGATCGCATGTGTGCAATCTGTGTTTCTCTTCGCCTGGGAACGTTGGGATTCCATCTTGAAAATCATCTGAAAAGCATCTTAATGAATAGGAGATAATACTGTTGAAATAACCCTAATATAGCAGATGAGCATCGACGCGGAACCCGACTGGAATTGAAGTCTAGCATCAGCGTCATTAACCAATGTCTGTGTCCCAAAATATATATTCCTTTTGACTAGGGCTCTGGTCTAAAGTAGTGCACTATATAGGGAATAGGGCTCTGGTCTAAAGTAGTACACTATATAGGAACTAGGGCTCTGGTCTAAAGTAGTACACTATATAGGAACTAGGGCTCTGGTCTAAAGTAGTACACTATATAGGAACTAGGGCTCTGGTCTAAAGTAGTATACTATGTAGGAACTAGGGCTCTGGTCTAAAGTAGTGCACTATATAGGGAATAGGGCTCTGGTCTAAAGTAGTGCACTATATAGGGAATAGGGCTCTGGTCTAAAGTAGTACACTATATAGGAACTAGGGCTCTGGTCTAAAGTAGTGCACTATATAGGGAATAGGGCTCTGGTCTAAAGTAGTACACTATATAGGAACTAGGGCTCTGGTCTAAAGTAGTGCACTATATAGGGAATAGGGCTCTGGTCTGAAGTAGTACACTACATAGGGAATAGGGCTCTGGTCTAAAGTAGTGCACTACATAGGGAATAGGGCTCTGGTCTAAAGTAGTACACTATATAGGAACTAGGGCTCTGGTCTAAAGTAGTATACTATGTAGGAACTAGGGCTCTGGTCTAAAGTAGTGCACTATATAGGGAATAGGGCTCTGGTCTATAGTAGTACACTATATAGGGAATAGGGCTCTGGTCTAAAGTAGTACGCTATATAGGAACTAGGGCTCTGGTCTAAAGTAGTACACTATATAGGAACTAGGGCTCTGGTCTAAAGTAGTACACTATATAGGAACTAGGGCTCTGGTCTAAAGTAGTATACTATGTAGGAACTAGGGCTCTGGTCTAAAGTAGTGCACTATATAGGGAATAGGGCTCTGGTCTAAAGTAGTGCACTATATAGGGAATAGGGCTCTGGTCTAAAGTAGTACACTATATAGGAACTAGGGCTCTGGTCTAAAGTAGTGCACTATATAGGGAATGGGGCTCTGGTCTGAAGTAGTACACTATATAGAGAATAGGGTGCCATTTGGGACATGTACAGTGTGTTACCAGGACGATGGGTCCACTCTCACACATTATCTGATGTTTCTGCTGTAAATAGCTAGTGTTGAGACGGCTAGACCGGATAATTATTGAAGAATTAAAAAATATGATTGTTTTTTTACGATGATTGTTGAATTCCAATGTGAACATGTCACCTTGTTAAACCTAGAGGACAGACCAAGATGGTTTCTTCTAAGGCTGCTCCTCCAGTCGAGGCCAGAGTTTAGAGCTCTGCTATTCGACCTGAGGGTTAGGGCCGAGTAGAGCCTGTTTTTTTTCAGGTATGACTGATTGGATACTAACATTTTGATCCTGGGTCATTTGCTCGTGCTCCTGCTGCATGAGAAAACGGCCCAGTTTTAGAGTGATGAAAAGTAGCTAACTGCTAACTGCTCTCTCATGTCACGTCATTGAGGAGAGCAGCCCAAGCGTAGCCGTTGCTATGGATACTGACAGACTCAGAGCCACCATGAGCAGAGTGCATGCAGAGTGAGGAGCAGCTAATGGATTTACTAACGGAGGAAGTTATTTCTGGTTTTGGGTTTCGGGCTGGACCTTCAATTTGGCAGAAGCAATCGGGCCTGAGCGGGGTAGGACCTGAACATTCTGGGCCTTGTTAGGGTAGGGCCTGAACGTCGTGGGCTTGGTTTAGGGTAGGGCCTGAACGTCGTGGGCCTGGTTAGGGTAGGACCTGAACTTTCTGGGCCTTGTTAGGGTAGGGCCTGAACGTCGTGGGCTTGGTTAGGGTAGGGCCTGAACGTCGTGGGCCTGGTTAGGGTAGGGCCTGAACGTTGGGGGCCTGGTTAGGGTAGGACCTGAACTTTCCAGGCCTGGTTAGGGTAGGGCCTGAAATTTGCGGTGCGGGGTAGGTCCTGAACATCGCGGGCCTGGTTAGGGTAGGGCCTGAATGGTGTGTGCCTGGGTAGGGTAGGGAACGTTGTGTGCCTGGGTAGGGTAGAGCCTGAACATTGTGGGTTTGGGCAGGGTAGGGCCTGAGGGTCACGGGTAAGGGCAGGGTAGGGCCTGAAGATCACGGGTAAGGGCAGGGTAGGAACAGAAGGTCACGGGTAAGGGCAGGGTAGGGCCTGAAGGTCACATACTGATAGTCAATCCTTCATCAAAACAACTCACGTTAATATCAGCAGCTGTGTTATTGTAAATAAAAGCTTTAGCACTCTAGGAATCAAATATTTGCTGTTAATGTTGTTTTGCCAGCAACACAAGTGTGTCAATGTGAATGCTGTCTTTATGTAATGTAATTGGTTTTTACAAGACTTGTGTAAAAACCACACACCACACACAAACACACACACACACGCCACACACACCACGCACACACCACACACAAACACACACACACACGCCACACACACCACGCACACACCACACACACACACACACACACACACGCCACACACACACACCACACACCACACACACACACACCAATGTGTTGAAATGCTTTACCTGTGTAAAAAGCTTTGTTATCCTGCTGGGATGATAGCAGTTCTATCTTGTAATGCGTCTGTGATGTTGTTGTTCCTTGTGGGTTAACCTAGCTACACAGACACTAACACAAAAAAATAAGCTTTTCATTTACTGTTGTTGTTCAAAGGCTACTGAGGTTAGTCTGCTTTCACATTGTTTTATCTGTGTTTGACAGGCCATTTGATCTTCAGTAAGTTAAACTTGTGAGGTGGTTGTAGACCGTCGAATTGTACAACATGTTGATTATCAGATGCACTAACAAAGAATAGCATTCTGATATTACCAAGGGAATTGGTTTACAATAGAATTTGTAGAATATTCCAGAACACGTGTGTGTGTTCTGGAATATTCTACAGGTTCTATTGTAAACTATATATATATATATACACACAGTACCAGTCAAAGGTTTGGACACACCTACCCATTCCAGGGTTATTCTTTATTTTTACTATTTTCTATTTTACTATTTTTCTACATAATAGTGAAGACATCAAAACTATGAAATAACACATATGGAATCTTGTACTAACTAAAAAAAGTGTTAAACAAATCAAAATATATTTTCTATTTGAAATTCTTCAAAGTAGCCACCCTTTACCTTGATGTCAGCTTTGCACACTCTTGGCATACTTGACACTCTCAGCCAGTTGTGTTGTGACAAGGTAGGGGTGGTATACAGAAGATATCCCCATTTAGTAAAAGACCAGCTCAAATAAGCAAAGAGAAACGACAGTACATCATTTAAGACATGAACATTGAAAATATCTTCAAGTGCCGTCGCAAAAAAACATCAAGCGCTATGACGAAACTGGCTCTCATGAGGACCGCCACAGGAAAGGAAGAGTCTTCTACAATGTAGAATAAAATAAAGTTAAACCCTTGAATGAGTAGGTGTCCAAAATGTTGAATGATATTGTATATATAGACACACACGTTTTGTACCGTGTAGGTCATTCTGTTTGAGTAGCCGGATAGACGGACCTCATAGCCTGAGGGTCTAATGACGATGTTTGTTGTATTAACCCTAATATTAACCCTAATTAACCCTAATGGAATACAGTCTACACTCTATGGCGGCCTCTCAAATGACCCTCTGGGCACCTGGTTGAAAGTAGTGCACTATAGAGACTAGAGATGTCTTTTGAGATGCAGCCCATACCTCGGCCCAGAGGAGATGGGTTGTCTACGTCCGCTGGATGAACACTTGGTAATTAAGTACAGGGGGGTTAAAAGCTTGGTAATTAAGTAGAGGGGGGGTTAAAAGCTTTGTAATTAAGTACAGGGGGGTTAAAAGCTTGGTAATTAGGTACAGGGGGGGTTAAAGCTTGGTAATTAAGTACAGGGGGGGGTAAACACTTGGTAATTAAGTACAGGGGGTGTTAAAAGCTTGGTAATTAAGTACAGCGGGGTTAAACGCTTGGTAATTAAGTACAGGGGGGGTTAAAAGCTTGGTAATTAAGTACAGGGGGGGTTAAACACTTGGTAATTAAGTACAGGGGAGGTTAAAAGCTTGGTAATTAAGTACAGGGGGGTTAAACACTTGGTAATTAAGTACAGGGGGGGTTAAAAGCTTGGTAATTAAGTACAGGGGGGGTTAAAAGCTTGGTAATTAAGTACAGGGGGGTTAAAAGCTTGGTAATTAAGTACAGGGGGTGTTAAAAGCTTGGTAATTAAGTACAGGGGGGTTAAACGCTTGGTAATTAAGTACAGGGGGGGTTAAAAGCTTGGTAATTAAGTACAGGGGGGGGTAAACACTTGGTAATTAAGTAC
>NC_034196.2:45754373-45766873 GCF_002021735.2 Oncorhynchus kisutch | reverse complement strand
CAGGTGGGAAAGGGCGGTGAGGAGTGCAATAGAGATTGCATCATATGTGGATCTGTTGGGGCGGTATGCAAATTGGAGTGCGTCTAGGGTTTCTGGGATAATGGTGTTGATGTGAGCCATGACCAGCCTTTCAAAGCACTTCATGGCTACAGACGAGAGTGCTATGGGTCGGTAGTCATTTAGCCAGGTTACCTTGGCGTTCTTGGGCTCAGAGACTCTGGTGGTCTGCTTAAAACATGTTGGTATTACAGACTCAGACAGGGAGAGTTTGAAAATGTCAGTGAAGACACTTGCCAGTTGGTCAGTGCGTGCTCTGAGTACACGTCCTGGTAATCCGTCTGGCCCTGCGGCCTTGTGAATGTTGACCTGGTCTTACTCACATCGGCTGCGGAGAGCGTGATCACACAGTCTTCCGGAACAGCTGGTGTTCTCATGCATGTTTCAATCTAATTTGCCTCGATGTAAGCATAGAAGTAGTTTAGCTCGTCCGGTAGGCTCGTGTCACTGGGCAGTTCTCGGCTGTGCTTCCCTTTGTAGTCTGTAATGGTTTGCAAGCCCTGCCACATCCGACGAGCGTCAGAGCCGGTGTGGTACGACTCGATCTTAGTCCTGTATTGATGCTTTGCCTGTTTGATGGTTTGTAGGATGGCATAGCGGGATTTCTTATAAGCTTCCGTGTTAGAGTCCCGCTCCTTGAAAGCAGTAGCTCTAGTCTTTAGCTCAGTGCGGATGTTGCCTGTAATCCATGGCTTCTGATTGGGGTATGTACGTACGGTCACTGTGGGGATGACGTCATCGAGGCACTTGTTGATGAAGCCAGTGACTGATGTGGTGTACTCCTCAATGCCATTGGAAGATTCCCGGAACCTATTCCAGTCTGTGCTAGCAATGCAGTCTGTGCTTCTCCAGAGTTTAGCATCTGCTTCATCTGACAACTTTTTTATAGACCGAGTCACTGGTTCTTCCTGCTTTCATTTTTGCTTGTAAGCAGGCATCAGGAGGATAGAATTATGGTCAGATTTGCCAAATGGAGGGAGGGGGAGAGCTTTGTACGTATCTCTGTGTGTGGAGTAAATGTTGTCCAGAGTTTTTTTTCCCTCTGGTTGCACATTTATTAGAAATTTGGTAAAACAGATTTAAGTTTCCTTGCATTAAAGTCCCCGGCCACTAGGAGCGCCGCCTCTGGGTGAGCGTTTTCTTGTTTGCTTATGACGTAATACAGCTCATTCAATGCTGTCTTAGTGCCAACCTCAGTCTGTGGTGGTTTGTAAACAACTATGAAGAATACAGATGAAAACTTTCTAGCAAGATAGTGTGGTCTACAGCTTATCATGAGAAACTCTACCTCAGGCAAGCAATAGACTTCCTTAGATATCGTGCACCAGCTGTTATTTACAAAAATAAATAGTCCGCTGCCCCTTGTCTTACCAGACGCTGTTGTTCTATCCTGCCGGTACATCGTATAACCAGCCAGCTGTATGTTGATATTGTCGTCGTTCAGCCACGCCTCCGTGAAGCATGAGATATTTATAGTAGTAGTATATAGTAGATAGTAGATAGTTTTGAATGTCCCGTTGGTAGTTTATTCTTCCGCGTAGGTCATCGTTTTTATTCTCCAAAGACGTTTGCTAGCAGAATGGAAGGAAGTGGGGGAGGGGTGGGGGGGGGGTTTATTCGATCGCCTACGAATTCTCAGGATCACATCAGCTGATCACCGCTCAGGACCAGGCAGTGGGGGAGGGGGGGGGGGGGGGGTTCAGACATTAAGGAAGCATAGTACCCTATCTCTAGTTATGCAACTTTAAATGCTGTATCTCATTCAAAGGGATGTGAGCAGCAAATGATGTGCTTGGAATGATGTGCTTGGAACGTGCAAACCGTTTCTGTTTTCATTTCCAGAGGGGAGTCAATCAGCCAACTGTCTTACAGTGCACGATTTATTATTTGGGAAAAAAATATTGAATTTTCAACATTCTTGTCCAACGATCCTATTTCCTGTCCCTGTTGTAATTCCAGACATTGGTCAGATGCGTCCTCCTCACGGCAGCGTGACTCCCCAGAAGAACAGCAACCTTCTGGTCATCATCGTGGTCTCCGTCGGTGCCGTTACCGTGGTAGTGGTTGTCATAGTAGCGCTGATCTGCACCCGGCGCTCCTCCGCACAACAGAGAAAGTAAGTTGGACCTTCTTCTTCTCCTTTCCTTTTCTCTCATCAGGCCCCATGTTTTCACAACTGTTCCCCCCCTCTTTATAAACTCTCTTTGTTCTAGAGACATGGGAACAGAACAGTTGAACCTCTGAGGAGATATCCCTCAGTTGGGCTGAGTCCCAAATAGCACTCTATTCCCATTAAAGTGCACAATTATATATTTTTTTACACTACAGAAGTAGTGCACTGTTTAGGTAATAGGGAGTCATTTTGGACACGCTTTTGGACTCTACTGCAGTTTGCTAGTAGCTTATCTTCTCTCCTTTCCAACCCTTAGCTCTGGGATGACACTCTGTTAACGTGTTACGCTGTTTGATATTTACACAGTGCTAGTTATCTGAGAGGAGGGAGGGAGGGAGAGGGGGAGGGAGGGGGGAGGGAGGGATGGAGGGAGAGGGGGAGGGAGGGGGGAGGGAGAGGGGGAGGGAGGGGGGAGGGATGGAGGGAGAGAGAGGGAGGGAGTGGGGAGGGAGGGAGGGAGAGGGGGAGGGAGGGAGAGGGGGAGGGAGGGAGGGAGAGGGGGAGGGAGAGGGGGGAGGGAGGGAGAGGGATGGAGGGAGAGAGAGGCAGGGAGGGAGGAGGGAGGGAGGGAGAGAGAGGCAGGGGGAGGGATGGAGGGAGAGAGAGGCAGGGAGAGGGGGAGGGATGGAGGGAGGGGGGAGGGATGGAGGGAGAGAGAGGCAGGGAGGGAGGAGGGAGGGGTTGTGGGGGAGGAAGGGAGAGAGAGGCAGGGAGGGAGGAGGGAGGGGTTGTGGGGGAGGAAGGGAGAGAGAGAGAGATTCTCTGTCTTGTTCTGTAAGTTGGACTTCTGACAGTACAGATCTTACACACCCTGCTATTAGTGAAGACCTTCTGATACTTTATTCATTAGATCCTTTCAACACGTGTGGGAGAGAAAGCAAAGCGAAAGTTCAGCTAGTTCATTAGTGTGCGCGTGTGTGTGTGTGTGTGTGTGTGTGTGTGTGTGTGTGTGTGTGTGTGTGTGTGTGTGTGTGTGTGTGTGTGTGTGTGTGTGTGTGTGTGGTGTTCTTTGGATGCAACTCAGCATTCTTTGTCCTCCAAACCCGACGAGTTGAGTTTTTACCAAAAAGTTATATTTTGGTTTCATCATATGACATTCTCCCAATCTTCTTCTGGATCATCCAAATGCTCTCTAGCAAACTTCAGACGGGCCTGGACATGTACTGGCTTAAAACCTGGATATATTATCAAATAGATATTTGAAAAACACCTTGAGGATTGATTCTAAACAACGTTTGACATGTTTCTGTCAATAATATGGAGCTAATTTGGAATATTTTTCGGCGTTGTCGTGACCGCAATTTCCGGTCGATTTCTCAGCCTAACGTGAAGAACAAACGGAGCTATTTCGCCTACAAAAATAATATGGGAGTCTCGTGAGTGAAAACATCCGAAGTTCATCAAAGGTAAACGATTTAATTTGATTGCTTTTCTGATTCTCGTGACAAGGTTGCCTGCTGCTAGCTAGGCATGATGCTATGCTAGGCTATCGATAAACTTACACAAATGCTTGTCTAGCGTAAAGCATATTTAGAAAATCTGAGATGATGATTAACAAAAGGCTAAGCGGTGTTCCAATATATTTCACTTGTGATTTCCATGAATAGGAAGATTTTCTAGGAAGATTTATATCCGTTGCGTTATGCTAATTAGTGTCAGATGATGACAACGGTCCCGTTCACGGGATGGGGTGTCACTAGAGGTTTCCACCCCCATGCTTCACAGTAGGTATGGTGTTCTTTGGATGCAACTCAGCATTCTTCTTCTGGATCATCCAAATGCTCTCTAGCAAACTTCAGACGGGCCTGGACATTTACTGGCTTAAGCAGGGGGACACGTCTGGCACTGCAGGATTTGAAGCCCTGGCGGCCTAGTGTGTTACTGATGGTAGGCTTTGTTACTTTGGTCCCAGCTCTCTGCAGGTCATTCACTAGGTCCTCCCGTGTGGTTCTGAGATTTTTGCTCACCGTTCTTGTGATCATTTTGACCCCACGGGGTGAGATCTTGCGTGGAGCCCCAGATCGAGGGAGATTATCAGTGGTCTTGTATGTCTTCCATTTCCTAATAATTGCTCCCACAGGTGATTTCTTCAAACCAAGCTGCTTACCTATTGCAGATTCAGTCTTCCCAGCCTGGTGAAGGTCTACAATTTAGTTTCTGGTGTCCTTTGACAGCTCTTTGGTCTTGGCCATAGTGGAGTTTGGAGTGTGACTGTTTGATGTTGTGGACAGGTGTCTTTTATACTGATAACAAGTTCAAACACGTGCCATTAATACAGATAACGAGTGGAGGACAGAGGAGCCTCTTAAAGAAGAAGTTACAGGTCTGTGAGAGCCAGAAATCTTGCTTGTTTGTAGGTGACCAAATACTTATTTTCCACCATCATTTGCAAAAAAAAACTTAAAAAATCCTGCAATGTGATTTTCTGGAGAAAAAAAATCTAATTTTGTCTGTCATAGTTGAAGTGTACCTATGATGAAAATTACAGGCCTCTCTCATCCTTTTTAAGTGGGAGAACTTGCACAATTGGTGGCTGACTAAATACTTTTTTGCCCCACTGTATAATAATAATAGATAATCAAGTCTAGACCCGATTTCTCCAAATGCTTTTCCGCTAACGTGTTTTATTGTTATGCGTTTATATGAACCCTGAATTTAATTATACCTCTTCTCTTTTACAGGAAGTGAAAAGATCAATTAATAGCGACAGAGTCACACATTGTATCAGATTACTTCCCAAGCAACGTCACGTTTCTCTGAGTCCTCGACTTTAGAAGGTCGTAAGCTCAGCTTCTGAACGTCATAGAGACGAACCAAAGATATTCCCATGTACATCAGAGTATATTATTTCCCATGTACATCAGAGTATATTATTTCCCATGAACCACAGAGTATATTATTTCCCATGTACATCAGAGTATATTATTTCCCATGTACATCAGCGTATATTATTTCCCATGTACATCAGAGTATATTATTTCCCATGTACATCAGAGTATATTATTTCCCATGAACCACAGAGTATATTATTTCCCATGTACATCAGAGTATATTATTTCCCATGTACATCAGAGTATATTATTTCCCATGTACATCAGTCACGTCTTCTTCTGGCATTTTACCTCTTGTTTCTAGCCTAAAGCATCGCGGATTTATGCATAGTTTTTGATCAGTATAATCAATCGCGAAACAATCGTGACTTGCCACCTAAGTTGGGAACCCCTAATCTAAAGTACCCTCCTCGCCAAGAGCCCTGTCCTGTTCCCTAAAGTAAACTCCCTCTCTCCCTCCCTCTATGTCTCATGGGTCCATCTAACCTCTCTATCACGTCTCCCTCTCTCTTTTGACTCTCTTTCTTACACTCTCTAAGCTTTCTCTCTCTCCCTCCCTCTATGTCTCATGGGTCCATCTAACCTCTCTATCACATCTCCCTGTCTCTTTTGACTCTCTTTCTTACACTCTCTAAGCTTTCTCTCTCTCTCTCCCTCCCTCTATGTCTCATGGGTCCATCTAACCTCTCTATCACGTCTCCCTCTCTCTTTTGACTCTCTTTCTTACACTCTCTAAGCTTTCTCTCTCTCCCTCCCTCTATGTCTCATGGGTCCATCTAACCTCTCTATCACGTCTCCCTCTCTCTTTTGTCTCTCTTTCTTACACTCTCTAAGCTTTCTCTCTCTCCCCCTCCTTTCTCATATTCTTTTATCACTTCTATCTTTGTCTTTGTCTCTTTCTAACTCTCTCCCTCTCCCTCCCGTCTGTAGGAAGCGTGCCACCCACAGTACAGGGAAGAGAAAAGGTAGTCAGAAGGACCTGAGACCTCCAGACCTGTGGATCCATCATGAGGAGATGGAACTGAAGAACATGGAGAAGCCTGCCAGCGCCGCCCCCTCCGGACGCGATTCGCCCATCCAGGGTTCTATCCAGGATATCAGGTCTCAGTCTGTCAGTCACAGCCAATCAGGGAGCCAGATGGGCAGTAAGAGCAGCCACTCAGGTAAGACCAGGCAGAATGTTAGTGATGGTAAAGACAGAGTGTTTTTGGAATATGTCTTGACCCCAATAGACACCAATAATAGATGGTAACTAGTTATGTTGTCAACTCTTTGAAAACGTTCATGTTTCCTGCCTGTCTGTAGTTGTCGGTCCATCAACAAAACAATACATTCTCGATTGTTTTTAAAGGAAAATATGCATCAGAAAAGGGAGAAGAAGGATAGGATAAACTGTCTCTGAGGGGGAAATTGTCACCTTCTGTTATCATCATTCTCTCTTTAAAAGTATCTCTTCACATTGAAGGTGGCTGTTTCTCTGTGATGTTGTTCATAATATTTCTGTTCATAATATCTCTGTACATAATATGTCTGTTCATAATATCTCTGTTCATAATATCTCTGTTCATAATATCTCTGTTCATAATATCTCTGTTCATAATATCTCTGTTCATAATATGTCTGTACATAATATGTCTGTTCATAATATGTCTGTTCATAATATCTCTGTTCATAATATGTCTGTTCATAAAATCGCTGTTCATAATATCTCTGTTCATAGTATCTCTGTTCATAATATGTCTGTTCATAATATCTCTGTTCATAATATGTCTGTTCATAAAATCGCTGTTCATAATATCTCTGTTCATAATATCTCTGTTCATAATATGTCTGTTCATAATATGTCTGTACATAATATGTCTGTTCATAATATGTCTGTTCATAAAATCGCTGTTCATAGTATCTCTGTTCATAATATCTCTGTTCATAATATCTCTGTTCATAATATCTCTGTTCATAATATCTCTGTTCATAATATGTCTGTTCATAATATCTCTGTTCATAATATCGCTGTTCATAATATCTCTGTTCATAATATGTCTGTTCATAATATTTCGGTTCATAATATATCTGTTCATAACATGTCTGTTCATAATATCTCTGTTCATAATATCTCTGTTCATAATATCTCTGTTCATAATATCTCTGTTCATAATATGTCTGTTCATAATATGTCTGTTCATAATATGTCTGTTCATAATATCTCTGTTCATAATATCCCTGTTCATAATATGTCTGTTCATAATATTTTGGTTCATAATATATCTGTTCATAACATGTCTGTTCATAATATCTCTGTTCATAATATGTCTGTTCATAATATGTCTGTTCATAATATGTCTGTTCATAATATCTCTGTTCATAATATCTCTGTTCATAATATCTCTGTTCATAATATGTCTGTTCATAATATGTCTGTTCATAATAGCTCTGTTCATAATATCTCTGTTCATAACATGTCTGTTCATAATATCTCTGTTCATAACATGTCTGTTCATAATATGTCTGTTCATAATATGTCTGTTCATAATATGTCTGTTCATAATATCTCTGTTCATAACATGTCTGTTCATAATATGTCTGTTCATAATATGTCTGTTCATAATATCTCTGTTCATAACATGTCTCTTCATAATATGTCTGTTCATAATATGTCTGTTCATAATATCTCTGTTCATAACATGTCTGTTCATAATATGTCTGTTCATAACATGTCTGTTTCATAACATGTCTGTTCATAACATGTCTGTTCATAATATGTCTGTTCATAATATCTCTGTTCATAACATGTCTGTTCATAACATGTCTGTTCATAATATCTCTGTTCATAATATGTCTGTTCATAACATGTCTGTTCATAATATGTCTGTTCATAATATCTCTGTTCATAACATGTCTGTTCATAATATCTCTGTTCATAATATCTCTGTTCATAACATGTCTGTTCATAATATGTCTGTTCATAATATCTCTGTTCATAATATCTCTGTTCATAATATCTCTGTTCATAATATCTCTGTTCATAATATCTCTGTTCATAATATCTCTGTTCATAATATCTCTGTTCATAATATGTCTGTTCATAATATCTCTGTTCATAATATGTCTGTTCATAACATGTCTGTTCATAACATGTCTGTTCATAACATGTCTGTTCATAATATCTCTGTTCATAACATGTCTGTTCATAATATCTCTGTTCATAACATGTCTGTTCATAATATCTCTGTTCATATATCTCTGTTCATAACATGTCTGTTCATAACATGTCTGTTCATAATATGTCTGTTCATAATATGTCTGTTCATAACATGTCTGTTCATAATATGTCTGTTCATAACATGTCTGTTCATAATATGTCTGTTCATAATATGTCTGTTCATATATGTCTGTTCATAATATGTCTGTTCATAATATGTCTGTTCATAATATCTCTGTTCATAATATGTCTGTTCATAACATGTCTGTTCATAACATGTCTGTTCATAATATGTCTGTTCATAATATGTCTGTTCATAATATGTCTGTCATAATATCTCTGTTCATAACATGTCTGTTCATAACATGTCTGTTCATAATATGTCTGTTCATAATATGTCTGTTCATAATATGTCTGTGATGAAAATGCAGAATGTTTCATGGATTAGATTTCTTATCCAGATATAGAGGACTTTGGTGTTATAGTTAACAATGCAGTAAAGGCAATAATAGTCTGTTCTGATACAAATGTATTTGTTTATTTTCTTCACTTTGGTTGCCGAGGGAGGCTACTAACGCATACTCTACCAGACCAGGGGTCGGCAAACCGTGTTCCTGAGCTTTACGCAGCTCTTCAACCTCCCCCTCACGACTTCCTGGTTATTTTTTAGATTCCCCCCCCCCCCCCCCACCCCCCCCCCCCCCCCCCCCCCCCCCCCCCCCCCCCCCCCCCCCCCCCCCCCCCCCCCCCCCCCCCCCCCCCCCCCCCCCCCCCCCCCCCCCCCCCCCCCCCCCCCCCCCCCCCCCCCCCCCCCCCCCCCCCCCCCCCCCCCCCCCTCCACCCCCCCCCCCCCCCCCCCCCCCCCCCCCCCCCCCCCCCCCCCCCCCCCCCCCCCCCCCCCCCCCCCCCCCCCCCCCCCCACCCCCCCCCCCCCCCCCCCCCCCCCCCCCCCCCCCCCCCCCACCCCCCCCCCCCCCCCCCCCCCCCCCCCCCCCCCCCCCCCCCCCCCCCCCCCCCCCCCCCCCCCCCCCCCCCCCCCCCCCCCCCCCCCCCCCCCCCCCCCCCCCCCCCCCCCCCCCCCCCCCCCCCCCCCCCCCCCCCCCCCCCCCCCCCCCCCCCCCCCCCCCCCCCCCCCCCCCCCCCCCCCCCCCCCCCCCCCCCCCCCCCCCCCCCCCCCCCCCCCCCCCCCCCCCCCCTTGGGCGCCGGATAGTCAAAGTGTTCCTCATTTTAGAACCATTTCATTTCATGTGCCTGAAAGTACAAACTCCGCCTACCGGCGGTCCCTGAGTGCAAAATCAAGTGCACCTATGGGCCCACTGCAGGGCCAATCAGATCACTGTGTCTGCAGCTTCCACCAGCCCACATGGAAGTTGACGCTTTTGTGAGATTTCAAAACGTATCGCTAGAGAACAACTGTCAACAAATACAGCCGAGAGCTGCTTGTTTTACGAGGGTGAATTCAGTTTAAGATTTTATCACCACTGTCAACCCTTTTATGAGCCATAAACTCCTTATCCCAGCCTGTCCACTCCCAACATAGTGTTATTATTATCGTCTGGTGTCCTTTTTTAATAAATATCAAATAATATTTTCACGTCTCTTGTAATAGGAGCAGCAGCATGAATAGGTGCATGAGGCTGAAGTAATGAAGAGCCACTAGAGTTTCTCCGTCGTCTGGAAGACGTTTGTCCCCCTTTTTGTTGTTTTTTTTGGTCGAACCAGAGGGAGGATGAGAAGGAGCCTCTCTGCAACAAAAAACAAATATGTAACATCTGCTGTAGCCTACTGTATGTTCACTTTAATTCTCCCCTCTCATCTTCACCAATACTAGATTCTGTGGTAATTGGAGCCAACTGCTATCTGGGGTGTTGAATATCAGATATTGACTCTATTAGGCATGAAAATGGCTCACATTAGTTTATTTTTTCTTCTTATTATTTTTGTTTTGTTTTTTTAACCAAAATTACTTCAAGTCATAAAGGTTGCCGACCCTAAAGGTTGCCGACCCCTGAAGGTTGCCGACCCCTGAAGGTTGCCGACCCCTGAAGTTTGCCGACCCCTAAAGGTTGCCAACCCCTGAAGGTTGCCGACCCCTAAAGGTTGCCGACCCCTGAAGGTTGCCGACCCCTGAAGGTTGCCGACCCCTGAAGGTTGCCGACCCCTGAAGGTTGCCGACCCCTAAAGGTTGCCGACCCCTAAAGGTTGCCGACCCCTAAAGGTTGCCGACCCCTGAAGGTTGCCGACCCCTAAAGGTTGCCGACCCCTAAAGGTTGCCGACCCCTAAAGGTTGCCGACCCCTGAAGGTTGCCGACCCCTAAAGGTTGCCGACCCCTAAAGGTTGCCAACCCCTGAAGGTTGCCGACCCCTAAAGGTTGCCGACCCCTGAAGGTTGCCGACCCCTGAAGGTTGCCGACCCTGAAGGTTGCCGACCCCTGAAGGTTGCCGACCCCTAAAGGTTGCCGACCCCTAAAGGTTGCCGACCCCTAAAGGTTGCCGACCCTGAAGGTTGCCGACCCCTAAAGGTTGCCGACCCCTAAAGGTTGCCGACCCCTAAAGGTTGCCGACCCCTGAAGGTTGCCGACCCCTAAAGGTTGCCGACCCCTAAAGGTTGCCAACCCCTGAAGGTTGCCGACCCCTAAAGGTTGCCGACCCCTGAAGGTTGCCGACCCCTAAAGGTTGCCGACCCCTGAAGGTTGCCGACCCCTAAAGGTTGCCGACCCCTGAAGGTTGCCGACCCCTGAAGGTTGCCGACCCCTAAAGGTTGCCGACCCCTAAAGGTTGCCGACCCCTGAAGGTTGCCGACCCTAAAGGTTGCCGACCCCTAAAGGTTGCCGACCCCTAAAGGTTGCCGACCCCTAAAGGTTGCCGACCCCTAAAGGTTGCCGACCCCTGAAGGTTGCCGACCCCTGAAGGTTGCCGACCCCTAAAGGTTGCCGACCCCTAAAGGTTGCCGACCCCTGAAGGTTGCCGACCCCTGAAGGTTGCCGACCCCTGAAGGTTGCGACCCCTAAAGGTTGCCGACCCCTAAAGGTTGCCGACCCCTGAAGGTTGCCGACCCCTAAAGGTTGCCGACCCCTGAAGGTTGCCGACCCCTAAAGGTTGCCGACCCCTAAAGGTTGCTGACCCCTGAAGGTTGCCGACCCCTGAAGGTTGCTGACCCCTAAAGGTTGCCGACCCCTGAAGGTTGCCGACCCCTAAAGGTTGCCGACCCCTAAAGGTTGCCGACCCCTAAAGGTTGCCGACCCTAAAGGTTGCCGACCCCTGAAGGTTGCCGACCCCTAAAGGTTGCAGACCCCTAAAGGTTGCCGACCCCTGAAGGTTGCCGACCCCTAAAGGTTGCCGACCCCTAAAGGTTGCCGACCCCTAAAGGTTGCCGACCCCTGAAGGTTGCCGACCCCTGAAGGTTGCCGACCCCTGAAGGTTGCCGACCCCTGAAGGTTTGCTGACCCCTAAAGGTTGCCGACCCCTGAAGGTTGCCGACCCCTAAAGGTTGCCGACCCCTAAAGGTTGCCGACCCCTGAAGGTTGCCGACCCCTGAAGGTTGCCGACCCCTGCCTAGACACTACTCATCATTGGTTCAACTCCTTCTTCTTCTTTTGTCCCCCCTGTATCCGTTCATTTAGACAGGTGGAATCCCAATGAAAAAAAGGAATCTTATTTACAAGGGATCCCTGAGTACAATAATAAAATGTCAACAAAACTTCAAAAATAGACAATACATACAATAATGATTTTCCTTCCAGGGGGAGACAACGATGAGGCTTCCAGCTGTATCTCTACGTTAGAGCGCTCCCTAGCTGACAGGAGGGCGACACGTACCAAGCTGTTGATCCCCATGGACTCTCAGCCTAGCAACACCAGTAAGTTAACAACACACACTGACCGCTAGCACGCGTTAGTCAATCACGATCAGCCGGAATCCATCTCATAGAGAAAGAGAGAGAGAGAGAGA
The DNA here is from genome assembly GCF_002021735.2 of Oncorhynchus kisutch. Lineage (NCBI taxonomy): Eukaryota > Metazoa > Chordata > Actinopteri > Salmoniformes > Salmonidae > Oncorhynchus > Oncorhynchus kisutch. The sequence continues at coordinate 45,754,660 of NC_034196.2, read as the reverse complement.
GAGAGAGAGACGGCAGAGACAGAGAGACAGGAGAGAGAGAGAAGAGGAGGAGAGAGAGAGAGACTCCACTGAGCTCAGATCAGAGATGTGGCTGGCAGGATGCAGACTCCTGAGATGGACAGCACTCTAACGGAAGGTAGACTCATCTCCGGGATCAGTTATTACTGAACAAACAGTCTAATCTGGATTGTAGACTGAACATAGACAGTCTAATCTGGATTGTAGACTGAACATAGACACTCTAATCTGGACTGTAAACTGAGCAGGTCTGGAGGGAGGCTACGGTT
>NC_034196.2:45748911-45754273 GCF_002021735.2 Oncorhynchus kisutch | reverse complement strand
TAGTCAGAAGGACCTGAGACCTCCAGACCTGTGGATCCATCATGAGGAGATGGAACTGAAGAACATGGAGAAGCCTGCCAGCGCCGCCCCCTCCGGACGCGATTCGCCCATCCAGGGTTCTATCCAGGATATCAGGTCTCAGTCTGTCAGTCACAGCCAATCAGGGAGCCAGATGGGCAGTAAGAGCAGCCACTCAGGTAAGACCAGGCAGAATGTTAGTGATGGTAAAGACAGAGTGTTTTTGGAATATGTCTTGACCCCAATAGACACCAATAATAGATGGTAACTAGTTATGTTGTCAACTCTTTGAAAACGTTCATGTTTCCTGCCTGTCTGTAGTTGTCGGTCCATCAACAAAACAATACATTCTCGATTGTTTTTAAAGGAAAATATGCATCAGAAAAGGGAGAAGAAGGATAGGATAAACTGTCTCTGAGGGGGAAATTGTCACCTTCTGTTATCATCATTCTCTCTTTAAAAGTATCTCTTCACATTGAAGGTGGCTGTTTCTCTGTGATGTTGTTCATAATATTTCTGTTCATAATATCTCTGTACATAATATGTCTGTTCATAATATCTCTGTTCATAATATCTCTGTTCATAATATCTCTGTTCATAATATCTCTGTTCATAATATCTCTGTTCATAATATGTCTGTACATAATATGTCTGTTCATAATATGTCTGTTCATAATATCTCTGTTCATAATATGTCTGTTCATAAAATCGCTGTTCATAATATCTCTGTTCATAGTATCTCTGTTCATAATATGTCTGTTCATAATATCTCTGTTCATAATATGTCTGTTCATAAAATCGCTGTTCATAATATCTCTGTTCATAATATCTCTGTTCATAATATGTCTGTTCATAATATGTCTGTACATAATATGTCTGTTCATAATATGTCTGTTCATAAAATCGCTGTTCATAGTATCTCTGTTCATAATATCTCTGTTCATAATATCTCTGTTCATAATATCTCTGTTCATAATATCTCTGTTCATAATATGTCTGTTCATAATATCTCTGTTCATAATATCGCTGTTCATAATATCTCTGTTCATAATATGTCTGTTCATAATATTTCGGTTCATAATATATCTGTTCATAACATGTCTGTTCATAATATCTCTGTTCATAATATCTCTGTTCATAATATCTCTGTTCATAATATCTCTGTTCATAATATGTCTGTTCATAATATGTCTGTTCATAATATGTCTGTTCATAATATCTCTGTTCATAATATCCCTGTTCATAATATGTCTGTTCATAATATTTTGGTTCATAATATATCTGTTCATAACATGTCTGTTCATAATATCTCTGTTCATAATATGTCTGTTCATAATATGTCTGTTCATAATATGTCTGTTCATAATATCTCTGTTCATAATATCTCTGTTCATAATATCTCTGTTCATAATATGTCTGTTCATAATATGTCTGTTCATAATAGCTCTGTTCATAATATCTCTGTTCATAACATGTCTGTTCATAATATCTCTGTTCATAACATGTCTGTTCATAATATGTCTGTTCATAATATGTCTGTTCATAATATGTCTGTTCATAATATCTCTGTTCATAACATGTCTGTTCATAATATGTCTGTTCATAATATGTCTGTTCATAATATCTCTGTTCATAACATGTCTCTTCATAATATGTCTGTTCATAATATGTCTGTTCATAATATCTCTGTTCATAACATGTCTGTTCATAATATGTCTGTTCATAACATGTCTGTTCATAACATGTCTGTTCATAACATGTCTGTTCATAATATGTCTGTTCATAATATCTCTGTTCATAACATGTCTGTTCATAACATGTCTGTTCATAATATCTCTGTTCATAATATGTCTGTTCATAACATGTCTGTTCATAATATGTCTGTTCATAATATCTCTGTTCATAACATGTCTGTTCATAATATCTCTGTTCATAATATCTCTGTTCATAACATGTCTGTTCATAATATGTCTGTTCATAATATCTCTGTTCATAATATCTCTGTTCATAATATCTCTGTTCATAATATCTCTGTTCATAATATCTCTGTTCATAATATCTCTGTTCATAATATCTCTGTTCATAATATGTCTGTTCATAATATCTCTGTTCATAATATGTCTGTTCATAACATGTCTGTTCATAACATGTCTGTTCATAACATGTCTGTTCATAATATCTCTGTTCATAACATGTCTGTTCATAATATCTCTGTTCATAACATGTCTGTTCATAATATCTCTGTTCATAATATCTCTGTTCATAACATGTCTGTTCATAACATGTCTGTTCATAATATGTCTGTTCATAATATGTCTGTTCATAACATGTCTGTTCATAATATGTCTGTTCATAACATGTCTGTTCATAATATGTCTGTTCATAATATGTCTGTTCATAATATGTCTGTTCATAATATGTCTGTTCATAATATGTCTGTTCATAATATCTCTGTTCATAATATGTCTGTTCATAACATGTCTGTTCATAACATGTCTGTTCATAATATGTCTGTTCATAATGATGTCGGTTCATAAATTATGTCCTGTTCCATAATATCTCTGTTCATAACATGTCTGTGCATAACATGTCTGTTTCATAATATGTCTGTTCAGATAGTGTCTGTTTCATAATATGTCTGTGATGAAAATGGCAGAATGTTTCATGGATTAGATTTCTTATCCCAGATATATGAGCCTTTGGTGTGTATAGTTAACAAAGGCAGTTAAAGGCAATAATAGTCTGTTCTGATACAAAATGTATTTGTTTATTTCTTCACTTTGGTTGCCGAGGGAGGCTACTAAACCGCATACTCTACAGACGCAGGGGTCGGCAAAAACCGTGGTTCGTGAGGCTTTACGGCGCAGCTCTTCAACCTCCCCCTCACGGACGTCCTGGTTATTTTTGAGTTCCCTCCCCCCCCCCTCCCCCCCCACCAGCCCTCCCCCCTCCCCCCCCCCCTCCCCCCCCCCTTGGGCGCCGGATAGTCAAAGTGTTTCCTCATTTAGAACCATTTCATTTCATGTGCCTGGAAAGTACAAACTCCGCCTCCGGGGCGTCCCTGAGTGCAAAATCAAGTGCACCTATGGGCCCACTGCAGGGCCAATCAGATCACTGTGTCTGCAGCTTCCACCAGCCCACTATGGAAGTTGACGCTTTTGTGAGATTTCAAAACGTATCGCTAGAGAACAACTGTCAACAAATACAGCCGAGAGCTGCTGTTTTTACGAGTGAATTCATGTTTAAGATTTTATTCACCACTGTCAACCCTTTTATGAGCCATAAACTCCTTATCCCAGCCTGTCCACTTCCCAACATAGTGTTATTATTATCGTCTGGTGTCCTTTTTTAATAAATATCAAATAATATTTTCACGTTCTCTTGTAATAGGAGCAGCAGCATGAATAGGTGCATGAGGCTGAAGTAATGAAGAGCCACTAGAGTTTTCTCCGTCGTCTGGAAGACAGTGTCCCCCTTTTTGTGTGTTTTTTTGGTCGAACCAGAGGGAGGATGAGAAGGAGCCTCTCTGCAACAAAAAACAAATATGTAACATCTCTGCTGTAGCCTACTGTATGTTCACTTTAATTCTCCCCTCTCATCTTCACCCAATACTAGATTCTGTGGTAATTGGAGCCAACTGCTATCTGGGGTGTTGAATATCAGATATTGACTCTATTAGGCATGAAAATGGCTCACATTAGTTTATTTTTTTCTTCTTATTATTTATTTGTTTTGTTTTTTTAACCAAAATTACTTCAAGTCATAAAGGTTGCCGACCCTAAAGGTTGCCGACCCCTGAAGGTTGCCGACCCCTGAAGGTTGCCGACCCCTGAAGTTTGCCGACCCCTAAAGGTTGCCAACCCCTGAAGGTTGCCGACCCCTAAAGGTTGCCGACCCCTGAAGGTTGCCGACCCCTGAAGGTTGCCGACCCCTGAAGGTTGCCGACCCCTGAAGGTTGCCGACCCCTAAAGGTTGCCGACCCCCTAAAGGTTGCCGACCCCTAAAGGTTGCCGACCCCTGAAGGTTGCCGACCCCTAAAGGTTGCCGACCCCTAAAGGTTGCCGACCCCTAAAGGTTGCCGACCCCTGAAGGTTGCCGACCCCTAAGGTTGCCGACCCCTAAAGGTTGCCAACCCCTGAAGGTTGCCGACCCCTAAAGGTTGCCGACCCCTGAAGGTTGCCGACCCCTGAAGGTTGCCGACCCCTGAAGGTTGCCGACCCCTGAAGGTTGCCGACCCCTAAAGGTTGCCGACCCCCTAAAGGTTGGCCGCCCCTAAAGGTTGCCGACCCCTGAAGGTTGCCGACCCCTAAAGGTTGCCGACCCCTAAAGGTTGCCGACCCCTAAAGGTTGCCGACCCCTGAAGGTTGCCGACCCCTAAAGGTTGCCGACCCCTAAAGGTTGCCAACCCCTGAAGGTTGCCGACCCCTAAGGTTGCCGACCCCTGAAGGTTGCCGACCCCTAAAGGTTGCCGACCCCTGAAGGTTGCCGACCCCTAAAGGTTGCCGACCCCTGAAGGTTGCCGACCCCTGAAGGTTGCCGACCCCTAAAGGTTGCCGACCCCTAAAGGTTGCCGACCCCTGAAGGTTGCCGACCCCTAAAGGTTGCCGACCCCTAAAGGTTGCCGACCCCTAAAGGTTGCCGACCCCTAAAGGTTGCCGACCCCTAAAGGTTGCCGACCCCTGAAGGGGTTGCCGACCCCTGAAGGTTGCCGACCCCTAAAGGTTGCCGACCCCTAAAGGTTGCCGACCCCTGAAGGTTGCCGACCCCTGAAGGTGCCGACCCCTGAAGGTTGCCGACCCCTAAAGGTTGCCGACCCCTAAAGGTTGCCGACCCCTGAAGGTTGCCGACCCCTAAAGGTTGCCGACCCCCTGAAGGTTGCCGACCCCTAAAGGTTGCCGACCCCTAAAGGTTGCTGACCCCTGAAGGTTGCCGACCCCTGAAGGTTGCTGACCCCTAAAGGTTGCCGACCCCTGAAGGTTGCCGACCCCTAAAGGTTGCCGACCCCTAAAGGTTGCCGACCCCTAAAGGTTGCCGACCCCTAAAGGTTGCCGACCCCTGAAGGTTGCCGACCCCTAAAGGTTGCAGACCCCTAAAGGTTGCCGACCCTGAAGGTTGCCGACCCCTAAAGGTTGCCGACCCCTAAAGGTTGCCGACCCCTAAAGGTTGCCGACCCCTGAAGGTTGCCGACCCCTGAAGGTTGCCGACCCCTGAAGGTTGCCGACCCCTGAAGGTTTGCTGACCCCTAAAGGTTGCCTACCCCTGAAGGTTGCCGACCCCTAAAGGTTGCCGACCCCTAAAGGTTGCCGACCCCTGAAGGTTGCCGACCCCTGAAGGTTGCCGACCC
>NC_034196.2:45716411-45743911 GCF_002021735.2 Oncorhynchus kisutch | reverse complement strand
ACCCTCATCTACCTCATCTACCCCCATCTACCTCTACCTCATCTACCCATCTACCTCATCTACCCCCCATCTACCTCATCTACCTCATCTACCTCATCTACCCCCATCTACCTCATCTACCCCCATCTACCTCACCTACCCCCATCCACCCCATCTACCTCACCTACCCCCATCTACCTCATCTACCTCACCTACCCCCATCTACCCCATCTACTCATCTACCCCCATCTACCTCATCTACCTCACCTACCCTACCATCATCTACCTCATCTACCTCACCTACCCCCATCTACCTCATCTACCTCACCTACCCCATCTACCTCACCTACCCCATCTACCTCACCTACCCCATCTACCTCATCATCTACCCCCCTTGACCCCATCTACTCATCTACTCACCCCATCTACCTCATCTACCTCATCTACCCCATCTACATCATCTACCCCATCTACCTCATCTCTACCCCCAGCTACCCATTGACCCCTCATACCTCATCTACCCCTCTATACCTCATTTACCCCATCTACCCCATTGACCCCCCTCTACCTCATCTGCCCCATCTACCCCATCTACCCATCATCTACCCCCGTCTACCTCATCTACCCCACCTACCTCATCATCTACCCCATCTACCTCATCTACCTCCTCATCTCCTCATCTATCCCTCTACCTCATCTACCTCGTCTACCCCCATCTACCTCATCTATCTCTCATACCACCATCTACCTCACCTACCCCATCTACCTCACCTACCCATCTACCCTCACTACCCCCATCTACCCCCATTGACCTCCATCTAGCTCATCTACACCCTACTACCCACATCTACCTCATCTACTACCCCTCATCCAATCTACCCAATCTACTCCATCTACCTCATCTCCCACCCGTCTTCCTCATCTTCCCTCATATTTCCCAATCTTCTCATCTACCTCACCTGCCCCCATCTAACCCATCTACTCATCTACTCCATCTACATCATCAACTCCATCTGCCTCATCTACCCCCCATCTGCCTCATCGACCCCCATCTTCCTCATCGACCCCTCTTCCTCATCTACCTCACCTGCCCCATCTACCCCATCTACCTCATCTATCCCATCTACTCATCTACCCCCTCTTCCTCATCTACCTCATCTACCCAATCTACCCCCATCTTCCTCATCCACCCCATCTTCCTCATCTACCCCATCTACCCCCATCTTCCTCATCTACCCCCATCTACCTCCTCTACCCCATCTTCCTCATCTACCCTATCTTCCTCATCTACCCCATCTTCCTATCTACTCTAACCTCATCTACCATCTACCTCCTCATCTACTCCATCTAACCTCATCTACCTCATCTATCCATGTACCTCATCTACTCCAATACCTCATCTACTCCATCTACCTCATCTACCCCATCTTCCTCATCTATCCCATCCTCTTCCTCATCTACCTTATCTACCCTCATCCACCTCATCTACTCCATCTACCTCATCTACCCCCATCTTTCTCATCTAACCCCCATCTACCTCATCTACCCCCATCTACCCATCTACTTCTACCTCCATCTACCTCATATTCCATCCCATCTCAGTAGTCTCTGTAGTCAGTACTACAGTATAGTGAGAGTAGTCTCAGTAGTCAGAACTACAGTATAGTGAGAGTAGTCTCAGTAGTCAGGACTACAGTATAGTGAGAGTAGTCTCAGTAGTCAGGACTACAGTACAGTGAGAGTAGTCTCAGTAGTCTCAGTAGTCAGGACTACAGTACAGTGAGAGTAGTCTCAGTAGTCAGGACTATAGTACAGTGAGAGTAGTCTCAGTAGTCAGGACTACAGTACAGTGAGAGTAGTCTCAGTAGTCAGGACTATAGTACAGTGAGAGTAGTCTCAGTAGTCTCAGTAGTCAGCTACAGTACAGTGAGAGTAGTCTCAGTAGTCAGGACTACAGTACAGTGAGAGTAGTCTCAGTAGTCTCAGTAGTCAGGACTACAGTACAGTGAGAGTAGTCTCAGTAGTCAGAACTACAGTATAGTGAGAGTAGTCTCAGTAGTCAGGACTACAGTACAGTGAGAGTAGTCTCAGTAGTCAGGACTATAGTACAGTGAGAGTAGTCTCAGTAGTCTCAGTAGTCAGGACTACAGTACAGTGAGAGTAGTCTCAGTAGTCAGGACTACAGTACAGTGAGAGTAGTCTCAGTAGTCTCAGTAGTCAGGACTACAGTACAGTGAGAGTAGTCTCAGAGTCAGGACTATAGTACAGTGAGAGTAGTCTCAGTAGTCTCAGTAGTCAGGACTACAGTACAGTGAGAGTAGTCTCAGTAGTCAGACTACAGTACAGTGAGAGTAGTCTCAGTAGTCAGGACTACAGTACAGTGAACTCCTGTGTAATGGAAGTCACATTGACAGCATAATGAAAGTTGCTCCCGATGCTGCGAGTACAGATGATCCTATTGTGATAGACTCTAGAATGATAGATGGGAGAAAGATCTCCTCTCTCACACACACACACACAACACACACACCGCGCACCACACACACACACACACACCACCACACACACACCACACACACACAACCACACACAACACACACACACAACCAACACCACACACACACACACACACAACACACACACCAACACAACACACACATACACACACCAACACACCAGACAATTATTTCTCCCCCCAGGTCGGAGACAGTTTAAGAGATAGCGATCTCTCTCTGTGTGGAGTACCNCTCATCTACCCCCATCTACCTCATCTTATCTACCCCAATCTACTCCATCTACCTCATATTCCCATCCATCATCTCAGTAGTCTCTGTAGTCAGTACTACAGTAGTAGAGAGAGTAGTCTCAGTAGTCAGAACTACAGTATAGTGAGAGTAGTCTCAGTAGTCAGGACTACGTATAGTGAGAGTAGTCTCAGTAGTTCAGGACTACAGTACAGTGAGAGTATAGTCTCAGTAGTCTCAGTAGTCAGGACTACAGTACAGTGAGAGTAGTCCTCAGTAGTCAGGACTATAGTACAGTGAGAGTAGTCTCAGAGTCAGGACTACAGTACAGTGAGAGTAGCTCAGTAGTCAGGACTATAGTACAGTGAGAGTAGTCTCAGTAGCTCAGTAGTAAGGGGGACTACAGTACAGTGAGAGTAGTCTCAGTAGTCAGGACTACAGTACAGTGAGAGTAGTCTCAGTAGTCTCAGTAGTCAGGACTACAGTACAGTGAGAGTAGTCTCAGTAGTCAGAACTACAGTATAGTGAGAGTAGTCTCAGTAGTCAGGACTACAGTACAGTGAGAGTAGTCTCAGTAGTCAGGACTATAGTACAGTGAGAGTAGTCTCAGTAGTCTCAGTAGTCAGGACTACAGTACAGTGAGAGTAGTCTCAGTAGTAGGACTACAGTACAGTGAGAGTAGTCTCAGTAGTCTCAGTAGTCAGGACTACAGTACAGTGAGAGTAGTCTCAGTAGTCAGGACTATAGTACAGTGAGAGTAGTCTCAGTAGTCTCAGTAGTCAGGACTACAGTACAGTGAGAGTAGTCTCAGTAGTCAGGACTACAGTACAGTGAGAGTAGTCTCAGGTAGTCAGGACTACAGTACAGTGAACTCCTGTGTAATGGAAGTCACATTGACAGCATAATGAAAGTTGCTCCGGATGCTGCGAGGTACAGATGGATCCTATTGTGATAGACTCTAGAAGTGATAGATGGGAGAAAGATCTCTCTCTCACACACACACACACACACACACGCGCACACACACACACACACACACACACACACACACACACACACACACACACACACACACACACACACACACACACACACACACACACACACACACACACACACACACACACACACACACACACACACACATACACACACACAAAACACACCAGACAATTATTTCTCCCCTCCAGGTCGGAGACAGTTTTAAGAGATAGCGATCTCTCTCTGTGTGGAGTACCCTGGGCGTTTTAACAGCAAAGCACCCCTCCTCCATTCCACTCTCCCTCCTCTCTCCCTCCTCTCTCCCTCCTCTCTCCCTCCTCCCTCCTCTCTCCCTCCTCTCTCCCTCCTCCCTCCTCTCTCCCTCCTCTCTTCCCTCTTCTTGAAGCCCTCAGGGCTCTTTTCAAGGTCAAGGCTCAGTCACTAGTTCTCCAGTATTTTTCATCTGTCTGTCTGTCTGTCTGTCTGTCTGTCTGTCTGTCTGTCTGTCTGTCTGCCTGTCTTCTGTGTCTGTCTGTCTGTCTGTCTGTCTGTCTGTCTGTCTGTCTGTCTGTCTGTCTGTCTGTCTTTGTCTGTCTGTCTGTCTTTGTCTGTCTGTCTGTCTGTCTGTCTGTCTGTCTGTCTGTCTGTCTGTCTGTCTGTCTGTCTGTCTGTCTGTCTGTCTGTCTGTCTGTCTTTCTGTGTCTGTCTGTCTGTCCTGTCTGGCCTGCCTGTCTGCCTGCCTAACTCCATGTTGGGGGTATCTCTCTTACTGTCTTCAGATGTTCCTGTAGGGATGTGTTTAGTATCTCTCTTACTGTCTTCAGATGTTCCTGTAGGGTTGTGTTTAGTATATCTCTTACTGTCTTTCAGATGTTCCTGTAGGGTTGTGTTTAGTCTCTCTCTTACTGTCTTCAGATGTTCCTGTGGGTTGTGTTTAGTCTCTCTCTTACTGTCTTCAGATGTTCCTGTAGGGATGTGTTTAGTCTCTCTCTTACTGTCTTCAGATGTTCCTGTAGGGTTGTGTTTAGTATCTCTCTTAATGTCTTCAGATGTTCCTGTAGGGTTGTGTTTAGTCTCTCTCTTACTGTTTTCAGATGTTCCTGTAGGGTTGTGTTTAGTTTCTCTCTTACTGTCTTCAGATGTTCCTGTGGGTTGTGTTTAGTCTCTCTCTTACTGTCTTCAGATGTTCCTGTAGGGTTGTGTTTAGTCTCTCTCTTACTGTCTTCAGATGTTCCTGTAGGGTTGTGTTTAGTATCTCTCTTACTGTCTTCAGATGTTCCTGTGGGTTGTGTTTAGTATATCTCTTACTGTTTTCAGATGTTCCTGTAGGGTTGTGTTTAGTATCTCTCTTACTGTCTTCAGATGTTCCTGTAGGGTTGTGTTTAGTTTCTCTCTTCAATAAGAACCTCCCCTAATTCTGTTATGAAGTGTTTATAGGAAGTCAGTTGGCCATTCAGAGTACACAACACTACTTTTGTCGCTAATTGATCCTATAATGTCGCTAATTATAATATAATGTCGCTAATTGATCCTATAATGTCGCTAATTGATCCTATAATGTCGCTAATTGATCCTATAAACTGTACTGTAAATTACTTTGGATTAAACAGTTTTACTAGGGGCTAGATGACCTAGAATGTTTTCCTGTTTTAGTCTAAACGGTGGCTGTTGTTTACCTGTTTATATTTGTGTCCCAAAATGGGACGAACCGGGTGTAACCCTGTTGTTTAAGAGTGAGAGAGAGAGATGTCATTATGTTTCCTGTCTCTCCTCCCCTCTACCCAGCTGTTGTCAGTGCCATCCCAGTGCCAACCCTGGAGGGTAGCCAGTACCCTGGCATTCTGTCCTCGCCCACCTGCGGGTACAGCCATGGTACTTTGACCACTCACCCCAAGTTCACCCTGAGACCGATGCCCTTCCCCAGCCTCACCGTGGACCGCAGCTACACAGCAGGTGGAATATAGTACCGTTTACAGTCATTCTGTATGTCAATCTCTCTTCTCTATCTCTTCTCTATCTCTCTCTTCTCTATCTCTCTCTTCTCTATCTCTCTCTTCACTATCTCTCTCTTCTCTATCTCTCTCTTCACTATCTCTTTCTTCTCTATCTCTCTGTTGTACTGGTTTATCTATCAATCTCTCTCTGTTATACTGTTTATCTCTCTTCTCTATCTCTCTCTTCTCTATCTCTCTCTTCACTATCTCTCTCTTCTCTATCTCTCTCTTCACTATCTCTCTCTTCTCTATCTCTCTCTGTTGTACTGTTATCTATCAATCTCTCTTCTCTATCTCTCTCTCTGTTATACTGTTTATCTCTCTTCTCTCTCTCTGTTATACTGTTTATCTCTCTCCTTCTCTGTTATACTGTTTATATCTCTCTCTCTCTCTCTCTGTTATACTGTTTATCTCTCTCTCTCTCTCTCCTCTGTTATACTGTTTATCTCTCTCTCTCTCTCTCTCTGTTATAGCTGTTTATCTCTCTCTCTCTCTCTCTCTGTTATACTGTTTATCTCTCTCTCTCTCTGTTATACTGTTTATCTCTCTCTCTCTCTCTCTCTGTTATTACTGTTTATCCTCTCTCTCTCTCTCTCTCTCTCTGTTTATACTGTTTATCTCCTCTCTCTCTCTCTCTCTCTTGTGTTATACTGTTTATCTCTCTCTCTCTCTCTCTCTGTTATACTGTTTATCTCTCTCTCTCTGCTTCTCTGGTTTATACTGTTTTTATCTCTCTCTCTCTCTCTCTCTGTTATATACTGTTATCTCTCTCTCTCTCTCTCGCTCTCTGTTATACTGTTTATCTCTCTCTCTCTCTCTCTCTCCTCTGTTATACTGTTATCTCCCTCTCTCTCTCTCATCGTTAGTACTGTTTATCTCTCCTCCTCTCTGTTATACTGTTTATCTCTCCTCTCTCTCTCTGTTATATACTGTTTATCATCTCTCTCTCTCTCTCCTGTTTCTCGTTTGTTATACTGTTTATCTCTCTCTCCTCTCTGGTTATACTGTTTATCTCTCTTCTCTCTCTCTCGCCGTTGATACTTGTTTTATCTATCTCTCTCTCTCTGTGTACTGTTTATCTATCAATTCAATCAATTCAATAAAATCTCTCTCTCTTTCTGTGTATAATGTTTAACTATCAATCCTCTCTTCTCTATCTCTCTCTCTGTTATACTGTTTTATCTCTCTCTCTCTGATTATACTGTTTAATCTATATCTCCTCTGTTGTACTGTTTATCTCTCTTCTCTAGTCTCTCTCTCTGTTATACTGTTTATCTCTCTCTCTCTGTTATACTGTTTATCTCTCTCTCTCTGTTATACTGTTTATCTCTCTCTCTCTGTTATACTGTTTATCTCTCTCTCTCTGTTATACTGTTTATCTCTCTTCTCTATCTCTCTCTCTGTTATACTGTTTATCTCTCTCTCTCTGTTATACTGTTTATCTCTCTCTCTGTTATACTGTTTATCCTTCTCCTCTCTCTCTCTGTTATACTGTTTATCTCTCTCTCCTCTCTGTTATACTGTTTATCTATATCTCTCTGTTATACTGTTTATCTCTCTTCTCTATCTCTGTTGTACAGTTTATCTATATCTCTCTCTCTTTCTGTTATACTGTTTATCTCTTCTTCTCTATCTTGTTATACTGTTTATCTCTCTCTCTCAATCAATTCAAGGGGCTTATTGGCATGGGAAACATGTGTTAACATTGCCAAATGCAAGTGAGGTAGATAATATACATATATCTATCTCTCTCTCTCTGTTATAGTCTTTATCTTTCTTTTATCTATCTCAATTCAATTCAAGGGCTTTATTGGGCATGGGAAACATGTGTTTACATTGCCAAAGCAAGTGAGGTAGATAATATACAAAGTGAAATAAACAATAAAAATTAACAGTAAACATTACAATGTGTCTCCATACGGTCATACATTGGGCAGGAGGTTAGAGAAGGTGCAGATCAGTTTCCACCTAATTTTGTGGGCAGTGAGGCCAATAGCCTGTCTTCTCTAGAGAGCCATGTCTGCCTACGGCGGCCTTCTGCTATACTGTTTATTTCTATCTATCTCTCCCTCGCTCTCTCTCTCGCTCTCTCGCCTCTATCTTCTCTCTCTCTTCACTCTCCTCTCTCTCTCTCCTCTCTCTTCTCTCTCTCTCCCTCTCTCTCTCTCTCTCATCTCTCTCTCTCCTTCTCCTCATCTCTCATCTCTCTCTCTCTTACTTGTCCCAAAAGGACGTCTGCCACCTCTTAATCTCCCTCCCTCCCCCCTCCCTCCCTCCCTCCCTCCCTCCCCTCCCTCCCTCCCTCCCTCCCTCCCTCCCTCCCTCCCTCCCCTCCCTGTCAATCCAATCCCTCCTCCTCGCCCTTTCTCTTTCTTTCTCTCTTCTTGCCTCTGGTCTCAATTTCTCTATCAGACATTTACTTCTCATTAGCACTGTCTTTTTCTGTCTCACTCCCATGCTTGCTCTTATGTGTTAGGGCCATTAAGGCCATCCTTTTCCAGGCAAGTAAATTACACTGAGGATAAGATGTATTAGCTATTTACACCCTATATAACCCTATGGGCCCGGTTTAAAATGCAGTTCACTATTTGCCCATTTTGGTCATATTTTGGTTTCTTGAACGTTAAGCTTTGGGACTGACTGAGGATTGGTATTGAGCACTGATAAAACCTTCTGTCATCATTTTGACGTCTCCAGATTGACTTCAGGTGCAGTTTAACGTTAGCTAAGATTGAGGCGAGACCACCAGAATTTAGCTAGCAAACGTTAGCATTGCTAGCTATTCTTTTGACGAACGTTAGCATTGCTAGCTATTCTTTTGACGAACTTTAGCATTGCCAGCTATTCTTTTGACGAACGTTAGCATTGCTAGCTATTCTTTTGACGAACTTTAGCATTGCTAGCTATTCTTTTGACGAACTTTGCTGCTGATGACAACATTACCATCTGTCTAAAGTAAGAATTTGATGACATGATCATGATGATGACAAAGTTGCTTCCTACTAAATATTTGCCAACTTTGTCAATCTCATCATGCTTCCAAGGACACTATAGTGTAATTTAGACTAAAACAGTTGTTAGCCTCCGTCCAGAATGACTGTGGCCCTGCGGGTGGATGACTGCTTGAGAACATTGGGATGACTCAACCGAGTGACGGAGGTGCAGCCTATGAATTAAAGAATAAGGTACCATTCAGGACACAAGCCCAAGTGGCCGAGTGGTTAGAGCGTTGGACTAGTAACCGGAAGGTTGCGAGTTCAATCCCCCGAGCTGACAAGGTACAAATCTGTCGTTCTGCCCCTGAACAGGCAGTTAACCCACTGTTCCTAGACCGTCATTGAAAATAAGAATTTGTTCTTAACTGACTTGCCTGGTTAAATAAAGGTTAAATAAAGGTTAAATAAAGGTTAAAATATATATATATATTTGTAATTTAAGACGAGGGGCATACTTCAGGCTGGGCCAAAACGGGGGAATTAGGTTTGTTTCAGTGTCGGGGAAATCACTTTGGCTGGATGGGGAGAGGAGAGGAGAGGAGAGGAGAGGAGAGGAGAGGAGAGGAATTAGGTTTGTTTCAGTGTCGGGGAAATCACTTTGGCTGGATGGGGAGAGGAGAGGAGAGGAGAGGAGAGGAGAGGAGAGGAGAGGAATTAGGTTTGTTTCAGTGTCGGGGAAATCACTTTGGCTGGATGGGGAGAGGAGAGGAGAGGAGAGGAGAGGAGAGGAGAGGAGAGGAGAGGAGAGGAGAGGAGAGGAGAGGGAGAGGAGAGGAGGAGAGGAGAGGAGAGAGCATAGATGTCAAGACAGTAAAATAAGTTTCTAAACTCAACTAAACTCAACTCAACTTTACTGGTTAAATAAAAAGACCAGTGTTAAATGGCCCCTGGCCAAGACGCTTGACGTTTTTACCAACAAGTACTTTAGATCTAGTTTCATATGGACCCCTAGTTCTATAGCACAGTAGAGATAGAATGCACCCCTAGTTCTATAGCAGAGTAGAGATATAATGGACCCCTAGCTCTATAGCAGAGTAGAGATAGAATGGACCCCTAGCTCTATAGCAGAGTAGAGATAGAATGGACCCCTAGTTCTATAGCACAGTAGAGATAGAATGGACCCCTAGTTCTATAGCAGAGTAGAGATATAATGGACCCCTAGCTCTATAGCAGAGTAGAGATAGAATGGACCCCTAGCTCTATAGCACAGTAGAGATAGAATGGACCCCTAGCTCTATAGCACAGTAGAGATAGAATGGACCCCTAGTTCTATAGCAGAGTAGAGATAGAATGCACCCCTAGTTCTATAGCAGAGTAGAGATAGAATGGACCCCTAGTTCTATAGCACAGTAGAGATAGAATGCACCCCTAGTTCTATAGCAGAGTAGAGATATAATGGACCCCTAGCTCTATAGCAGAGTAGAGATAGAATGGACCCCTAGCTCTATAGCACAGTAGAGATAGAATGGACCCCTAGCTCTATAGCAGAGTAAAGATAGAATGGACCCCTAGTTCTATAGCACAGTAGAGATAGAATGGACCCCTAGTTCTATAGCAGAGTAGAGATATAATGGACCCCTAGTTCTATAGCAGAGTAGAGATAGAATGGACCCCTAGCTCTATAGCAGAGTAAAGATAGAATGGACCCCTAGCTCTATAGCAGAGTAAAGATAGAATGGACCTCTAGCTCTATAGCAGAGTAGAGATAGAATGGACCCCTAGCTCTATAGCACAGTAAAGATAGAATGGACCTCTAGCTCTATAGCAGAGTAAAGATAGGATGGACCCCTAGCTCTATAGCAGAGTAGAAATAGAATGGACCCCTAGCTCTATAGCACAGTAGAGAACGAATGGACCCCTAGCTCTATAGCACAGTAGAGATAGAATGGACCCCTAGCTCTATAGCAGAGTAAAGATAGAATGGACCCCTAGCTCTATAGCAGAGTAGAGATAGAATGGACCCCTAGCTCTATAGCACAGTAGAGATAGAATGGACCCCTAGCTCTATAGCACAGTAAAGATAGAATGGACCCCTAGCTCTATAGCAGAGTAAAGATAGAATGGACCCCTAGCTCTATAGCACAGTAAAGATAGGATGGACCCCTAGCTCTATAGCAGAGTAGAGATAGAATGGACCCCTAGCTCTATAGCAGAGTAGAGATAGAATGGACCCCTAGCTCTATAGCAGAGTAAAGATAGAATGGACCCCTAGCTCTATAGCACAGTAGAGATAGAATGGCTCGGCTACCGATCTTAAGCTGCCAATGTCAACCAGACATTAGCGTCATGCCAACCAGACATTAGTGTCATGCCAACCAGACATTAGTGTCATGCCAACCAGACATTATCATCATGCCAACAAGACATTAGTGCCATGCCAACAAGACATTAGTGTCATTCCAACAAGACATTAGTGCCATGCCAACAAGACATTAGTGTCATGCCAACAAGACATTAGTGCCATGCCAACAAGACATTAGTGCCATGCCAACTAGACATTAGTGCCATGCCAACAAGACATTAGTGCCATGCCAACAAGACATTAGTGTCATGCCAACAAGACATTAGTGCCATGCCAACAAGACATTAGTGCCATGCCAACTAGACATTAGTGCCATGCCAACAAGACATTAGTGCCATGCCAACAAGACATTAGTGTCATGCCAACAAGACATTAGTGTCATGCCAACAAGACATTAGTGCCATGCCAACAAGACATTAGCGTCATGCCAACAAGACATTACAAGACCCCCCCCACACACACACACATTACTGATCAATTAATGAATATATTAGAATTGGTAGGTTTTGTTATCTGTTACCTATGTATTTATATGCACCTGTTTATCTGTATTGTAGTCTATCACCTGTTTATCTGTATTGTAGTCTATCACCTGTTTATCTGTATTGTTGTCTATCACCTGTTTATCTGTATTGTTGTCTATCACCTGTTTATCTGTATTGTTGTCTATCACCTGTTTATCTGTATTGTTGTCTATCTGTATTGTTGTCTATCACCTGTTTATCTGTATTGTTGTCTATCACCTGTTTATCTGTATTGTTGTCTATCACCTGTTTATCTGTATTGTTGTCTATCTGTATTGTTGTCTATCACCTGTTTATCTGTATTGTTGTCTATCACCTGTGTTTATCTGTATTGTTGTCTATCACCTGTTTATCTGTATTGTTGTCTATCTGTATTGTTGTCTATCACCTGTGTTTATCTGTATTTGTTGTCTATCACCTGTTTATCTATCACCTGTTTATCTGTATTGTTGTCTATCACCTGTTTATCTGTATTGTGTCTTCACCTGTTTATCTGTATTGTTTCTATCTGTATTGTTGTCTATCACTGTTTATCTGTATTGTTTGTCTATCACCTGTTTATCTGTATTGTTGTCTATCTGTATTGTTGTCTATCACCTGTTTATCTGTATTGTTGTCTATCACCTGTTTATCTGTATTGTTGTCTATCACCTGTTTATCTGTATTGTTGTCTATCACCTGTTTATCTGTATTGTTGTCTATCACCTGTTATCTGTATTGTAGTCTATCACCAGTTTATCTGTATTGTTGTCTATCACCTGTTTATCTGTATTGTTGTCTATCACCAGTTTATCTGTATTGTTGTCTATCTGTATTGTTGTCTATCACCTGTGTTTATCTGTATGGTTGTCTATCACCTGTTTATCTGTATTGTTGTCTATCTGTATTGTTGTCTATCACCTGTTTATCTGTATTGTTGTCTATCACCCTGTCCTATCTGTATTGTTGTCTATCACCTGTTTATCTGTATTGTTGTCTATCACCTGTTTATCTGTATTGTTGTCTATCTGTATTGTTGTATATCACCTGTTTATCTGTATTGTTGTCTATCACCTGTTTATCTGTATTGTTGTCTATCTGTATTGTTGTCTATCACCTGTTTATCTGTATTGTAGTCTATCACCTGTTTATCTGTATTGTTGTCTATCACCTGTTTATCTGTATTGTTGTCTATCACCTGTCTATCTGTATTGTTGTCTATCACCTGTTTATCTGTATTGTTGTCTATCACCTGTTTATCTGTATTGTTGTCTATCTGTATTGTTGTCTATCACCTGTTTATCTGTATTGTTGTCTATCACCTGTTTATCTGTATTGTTGTCTATCACCTGTCTATCTGTATTGTAGTCTATCACCTGTTTATCTGTATTGTTGTCTATCTGTATTGTTGTCTATCACCTGTTTATCTGTATTGTTGTCTATCTGTATTGTAGTCTATCACCTGTTTATCTGTATTGTTGTCTATCTGTATTGTTGTCTATCACCTGTGTTTATCTGTATTGTTGTCTATCACCTGTTTATCTGTATTGTTGTCTATCACCTGTGTTTATCTGTATTGTTGTCTATCACCTGTTTATCTGTATTGTTGTCTATCACCTGTTTATCTGTATTGTTGTCTATCACCTGTTTATCTGTATTGTTGTCTATCTGTATTGTTGTCTATAACCTGTGTTTATCTGTATGGTTGTCTATCACCTGTTTATCTGTAGTGTTGTCTATCTGTATTGTTGTCTATCACCTGTTTATCTGTATTGTTGTCTATGACCTGTGTTTATCTGTATTGTTGTCTATCACCTGTTTATCTGTATTGTTGTCTATCACCTGTCTATCTGTATTGTTGTCTATCACCTGTTTATCTGTATTGTTGTCTATCACCTGTTTATCTGTATTGTTGTCTAGCTGTATTGTTGTCTATCACCTGTGTTTATCTGTATGGTTGTCTATCACCTGTTTATCTGTATTGTTGTCTATCTGTATTGTTGCCTATCACCTGTTTATCTGTATTGTAGTCTATCACCTGTTTATCTGTATTGTAGTCTATCACCTGTTTATCTGTATTGTTGTCTATCACCTGTTTATCTGTATTGTTGTCTATCTGTATTGTTGTCTATCTGTATTGTTGTCTATCACCTGTTTATCTGTATTGTTGTCTATCTGTATTGTTGTCTATCTGTATTGTTGTCTATCACCTGTTTATCTGTATTGTTGTCTATCTGTATTGTAGTCTATCTGTATTGTTGTCTATCACCTGTCTATCTGTATTGTTGTCTATCACCTGTCTATCTGTATTGTAGTCTATCACCTGTCTATCTGTATTGTTGTCTATCACCTGTCTATCTGTATTGTTGTCTATCACCTGTCTATCTGTATTGTTGTCTATCACCTGTTTATCTGTATTGTTGTCTATCACCTGTCTATCTGTATTGTTGTCTATCACCTGTTTATCTGTATTGTTGTCTATCACCTGTTTATCTGTATTGTTGTCTATCTGTATTGTTGTCTATCACCTGTGTTTATCTGTATGGTTGTCTATCACCTGTTTATCTGTATTGTTGTCTATCTGTATTGTTGTCTATCACCTGTGTTTATCTGTATGGTTGTCTATCACCTGTTTATCTGTATTGTAGTCTATCACCTGTTTATCTGTATTGTTGTCTATCACCAGTTTATCTGTATTGTTGTCTATCTGTATGGTTGTCTATCTGTATTGTTGTCTATCTGTATTGTTGTCTATCACCTGTTTATCTGTATTGTTGTCTATCTGTATTGTTGTCTATCTGTATTGTTGTCTATCACCTGTTTATCTGTATTGTTGTCTATCTGTATTGTAGTCTATCTGTATTGTTGTCTATCACCTGTTTATCTGTATTGTTGTCTATCACCTGTCTATCTGTATTGTTTATATTTTCTTAGACAACAATACAGATTAGAACTATGACTTTTGAATGCTAATAAAGAAATCCAAACAGCGTAGATTAGTGTTTTGTAAACCCCCCACTCGAGCTAGTTATCATTCTCTACTAGTCATGTAAACATAATATATTCTCATTTATACAGCAAACACATGATTGGCTCTTATGGCATGTTTATAACATGTGTATCCAGACATGCTAGACAGGGTGTATATCGAACTCTCATCCCTAATGCACGGGAATGTGATTTCAGCTTTCATCCTTTTATGTTACATGTTGAAGTATATTTCATGTACGGCATCAGAGTGTTGAAAGACGGCTAAGATAAGAGATACATATTAGGTTAGGTTACTAGGAGTAGGGCCCCCTAGGGCCCCCTAGGTCTCTCAGCATGAGGTTACTAGGAGTAGGGCCCCCTAGGGCCCCCTAGGTCTCTCAGCATGAGGTTACTAGGAGTAGGGCTCCCTGGGTCTCTCAACATGAGGTTACTAGGAGTAGGGCCCCCTAGGTCTCTCAGCATGAGGTTACTAGGAGTAGGGCTCCCTGGGTCTCTCAGCATGAGGTTACTAGGAGTAGGGCCCCCTAGGTCTCTCAACATGAGGTTACTAGGAGTAGGGCCCCCTAGGGCCCCCTAGGTCTCTCAGCATGAGGTTACTAGGAGTAGGGCCCCCGGGGTCTCTCAGCATGAGGTTACTAGGAGTAGGGCCCCCTAGGTCCCCCTAGGTCTCTCAGCATGAGGTTACTAGGAGTAGGGCTCCCTAGGTCTCTCAGCATGAGGTTACTAGGAGTAGGGCCCCCGGGGTCTCAACATTACTAGGAGTAGGGCTCCCTAGGTCTCTCAACATGAGGTTACTAGGAGTAGGGCCCCCTAGGTCTCTCAACATGAGGTTACTAGGTGTAGGGCTCCCTGGGTCTCTCAGCATGAGGTTAGTAGGAGTAGGGCCCCCTAGGTCTCTCAGCATGAGGTTACTAGGAGTAGGGCCCCCTAGGTCTCTCAACATGAGGTTACTAGGAGTAGGGCTCCCTGGGTCTCAGCATGAGGTTACTAGGAGTAGGGCTCCCTGGGTCTCTCAACATGAGGTTACTAGGAGTAGGGCCCCCTAGGTCTCTCAACATGAGGTTACTAGGAGTAGGGCTCCCTGGGTCTCTCAGCATGAGGTTACTAGGAGTAGGGCTCACTGGATCTCTCAGCATGAGGTTACTAGGAGTAGGGCTCACTGGGTCTCTCAGCATGAGGTTACTAGGAGTAGGGCTCACTGGATCTCTCAGCATGAGGTTACTAGGAGTAGGGCTCACTGGGTCTCTCAACATGAGGTTACTAGGAGTAGGGCCCCCTAGGTCTCTCAACATGAGGTTACTAGGAGTAGGGCTCCCTGGGTCTCAACATGAGGTTACTAGGAGTAGGGCTCCCTGGGTCTCTCAGCATGAGATTACTAGGAGTAGGGCCCCCTAGGTCTCTCAACATGAGGTTACTAGGAGTAGGGTTCCCTAGGTCTCTCAGCATGAGGTTACTAGGAGTAGGGCCCCCTAGGTCTCTCAACATGAGGTTACTAGGAGTAGGGCCCCCTAGGTCTCTCAACATGAGGTTACTAGGAGTAGGGCCCCCTAGGTCTCTCAACATGAGTTTACTAGGAGTAGGGTTCCCTAGGTCTCTCAGCATGAGGTTACTAGGAGTAGGGCCCACTAGGTCTCTCAACATGAGTTTACTAGGAGTAGGGTTCCCTAGGTCTCTCAGCATGAGGTTACTAGGAGTAGGGCCCCCTAGGTCTCTCAACATGAGGTTACTAGGAGTAGGGCCCCCTAGGTCTCTCAACATGAGTTTACTAGGAGTACGGCTCCCTGGGTCTCAGCATGAGGTTACTGTCCAGATACTAGAGAGTACACACAGACAAGTTTACTTCTATTTTGATATTTTTTTGTTTAGTTTATATAGCTACAAGATATAGATCATAGACAACTATAATATAATAACTAGCTAACTAATTAACTAACAGGTGGAACTAACTAATTAACTAACTAATTATCTAACTAGCTAACTAATTAACTAACTAGCTAACTTATTAACTAACTAGCTAACTTATTAACTAACTAGCTAACCTATTAACTAACAGGTGGATCTAACTAGCTAACCTATTAACTAACAGGTGGATCTAACTAGCTAACCTATAACTAATTAACTAAATAACAAAATAACAAAATATCTAAATAACGAAATAACGAAATAACTAACTAATAACTAATTAACTAGCTAACCAAATAACTAACTAGTTAACTTATTAACTAACTAGCTAACTTATTAACAGGTGGAACAAACTAATCTGTTTCTCTGTCTCTCTCTGTGCAGCGATATCGACAGAGGGCAGCTCCACGCTGGGGGTACAGCAGACCTTGATCAGCAGCAGTAGCAGTAAGCCAGGTGTAGGAGGTAAAGGGGACCTTTCTCTCCCTGGCACAGAGGAGGTCGGAGGTATCTCGACCCGTACCATCCCCACCGCCTGCGTCAGGCCCACGCACCCCCTACGAAGCTTTGCCAACCCCCTTCTGCCTCCACCCATGGGCACCATCGACCCCAAGGTCTACACACCCATGATGCCACATTCAAGTGAGTCCAATGTAAGGGACTGGGTTTGACGCTAGTGCTGGGTGATACAATAACGTGACATGTGGACCTTCATATGCACATCTATGGCCAATATAACCAAGAATATAAAACAGATGTTTTAAGGCAGATTAAGGCTGATTTCTGAACAATGGACCTTTTTTATCTAATTGTCTCATATTTACACATTACAGAAAGGGGGATATCTAGTCAGTTGTAAAGGAAAGGGGGATATCTAGTCAGTTGTAAAGGAAAGGGGGATATCTAGTCAGTTGGAAAGGGAGATATCTAGTCAGTTGGAAAGGGAAAGGGGGATATCTAGTCAGTTGGAAAGGGAAAGGGGGATATCTAGTCAGTTGTAAAGGAAAGGGAGATATCTAGTCAGTTGGAAAGGGAAAGGGGGATATCTAGTCAGTTGGAAAGGGAAAGGGGGATATCTAGTCAGTTGGAAAGGGAAAGGGGGATATCTAGTCAGTTGTAAAGGAAAGGGGGATATCTAGTCAGTTGTAGAGGGAAAGGGGGATATCTAGTCAGTTGTAAAGGGAAAGGGGATATCTAGTCAGTTGTAGAGGGAAAGGGGGATATCTAGTCAGTTGTAGAGGGAAAGGGGGATATCTAGTCAGTTGTAAAGGGAAAGGGGGATATCTAGTCAGTTGTAAAGGGAAAGGGGGATATCTAGTCAGTTGTAAAGGAAAGGGGGATATCTAGTCAGTTGTAGAGGGAAAGGGGGATATCTAGTCAGTTGTAAAGGGAAAGGGGGATATCTAGTCAGTTGGAAAGGGAAAGGGGGATTTTTTTTATTTTTTATTTCACCTTTATTTAACCAGGTAGGCTAGTTGAGAACACCTTTATTTAACCAGGTAGGCTAGTTGAGAACACCTTTATTTAACCAGGTAGGCTAGTTGAGAACACCTTTATTTAACCAGGTAGGCTAGTTGAGAACACCTTTATTTAACCAGGTAGGCTAGTTGAGAACACCTTTATTTAACCAGGTAGGCTAGTTGAGAACAAGTTCTCATTTGCAACTGCGACCTGGCCAAGATAAAGCATAGCAGTGTGAGCATACAACAAAGAGTTACACATGGAGTAAACAAATTAACAAGTCAATAACACAGTAGAAAACAAAGGGGGAGTCTATATACAATGTGTGCAAAAGGCATGAGGAGGTAGGCAAATAATTACAATTTTGCAGATTAACACTGGAGTGATAAATGATCAGATGGTCATGTACAGGTAGAGATATTGGTGTGCAGAAGAGCAGAAAAGTAAATAAATAAAAACAGTATGGGGATGAGGTAGGTGAAGAAGGGTGGGCTATTTACCAATAGACTATGTACAGCTGCAGCGATCGGTTAGCTGCTCAGATAGCTGATGTTTGAAGTTGGTGAGGGAGATAAAAGTCTCCAACTTCAGCGATTTTTGCAATTCGTTCCAGTCACAGGCAGCAGAGTACTGGAACGAAAGGCGGCCAAATGAGGTGTTGGCTTTAGGGATGATCAGTGAGATACACCTGCTGGAGCGCGTGCTACGGATGGGTGTTGCCATCGTGACCAGTGAGCTGAGATAAGGCGGAGCTTTACCTAGCATAGACTTGTAGATGACCTGGAGCCAGTGGGTCTGGCGACGAATATGTAGCGAGGGCCAGCCGACTAGAGCATACAAGTCGCAGTGGTGGGTGGTATAAGGTGCTTTAGTGACAAAACGGATGGCACTGTGATAGACTGCATCCAGTTTGGTGAGTAGAGTGTTGGAAGCCATTTTGTAGATGACATCGCCGAAGTCGAGGATCGGTAGGATAGTCAGTTTTACTAGGGTAAGCTTGGCGGCGTGAGTGAAGGAGGCTTTGTTGCGGAATAGAAAGCCGACTCTTGATTTGATTTTCGATTGGAGATGTTTGATATGAGTCTGGAAGGAGAGTTTGCAGTCTAGCCAGACACCTAGGTACTTATAGACGTCCACATATTCTAGGTCGGAACCATCCAGGGTGGTGATGCTAGTCGGGCATGCAGGTGCAGGCAGCGACCGGTTGAAAAGCATGCATTTGGTTTTACTAGCGTTTAAGAGCAGTTGGAGGCCACGGAAGGAGTGTTGTATGGCATTGAAGCTTGTTTGGAGGTTAGATAGCACAGTGTCCAAAGAGTCAGTTGGAAAGGGAAAGGGGGATATCTAGTCAGTTGTAAAGGGAAAGGGGGATATCTAGTCAGTTGGAAAGGGAAAGGGGGATATCTAGTCAGTTGTAAACGGGGATATCTAGGCAGTTGGAAAGGGGGATATCTAGTCAGTTGTACAGGGAAAGGGGAATACCTAGTCAGTTGGAAAGGGGGATACCTAGTCCATTGGAAAGGGGGATATCTAGTCAGTTGTATAGGGAAAGGGGGATATATAGTCAGTTGTACAGGGAAAGGGGGATATCTAGTCAGTTGTACAGGGAAAGGGGGATACCTTGTCAGTTGTTCAACCGAATGCCTTCAACTGAAATGTGTCTTCTGCATTTAACCCAACCCATCTAAATCCGAGTGGTGCGGGGGGGGGGGGGGGGAGCTGCCTTAATCAACACCCACGTCTTCGGTGCCCCGGGGAACAGTGGGTTAACTGCCTTGCTCAGGACGACATCTTTTTATCTTGTCAGCTCAGGGATTCTATCCAGCAACACTTTCGGTTACTGGCCCAATGCTCTAACCAGTAGGCTACCTGCCGCCCCTCCTCCAGGAAGTAGGTTGTGCTACAGCAGGAAGTAGGTTGTGCTACAGCAGGAAGTATGTTGTGCTACAGCAGGAAGTATGTTGTGCTACAGCAGGAAGTAGGTCGTGCTACAGCAGGAAGTTGGTTGTGCTACAGCAGGAAGTCGGTTGTGCTACAGCAGGAAGTCGGTCGTGCTACAGCAGGAAGTCGGTCGTGCTACAGCAGGAAGTAGGTCGTGCTACAGCAGGAAGTAGGTCGTGCTACAGCAGGAAGTAGATCGTGCTACAGCAGGAAGTAGGTCGTGCTACAGCAGGAAGTAGGTTGTGATACAGGAGCTCCATTGTCTGGCTCCACTACTACTCTACAGAACCAGATATCTTCATTATCATCGATGATGTGTTAGCCATCAAGCCAGTCTGTTAATGCTTGAGCTTATTAGATCTCCGTTATTAAATGGGCGAAAGTGATTTGGCCCGTAGCGAAGGTAAACGTCAGTTATGTGATTAGAAAGGCAAGGGAGAAAGATGGTCTATCCCTGCCTGAAGGGAGGAATACACACACACACACACGAATAGCCTTTCCCTCTCTCTATCTCACTTTCCCTCTCTTTCTTTCGCTCTCTCTCTCTCTCCCCTCTCACGCAGGCAGGAATAGCCTCTCTCTGATGATAGAACTAAGCTCATGATTCATTTATAATTTATATTTTTCAAGATTCACTGGGTACATATCATTAATGTATAAGTCCAAAAATATATGTAAGCAACTAAGGCTTCTATCTGTAAATCACTCTGATAAAGAGCATCTACCTCGATTACGTGTCTGAGAATGAAGGTGATGAACTGTATGTGAGAGAACTTCCTCCTGGGCGAAGGACATTAGCTTTAGCCCATTGAGCCTCTGTAAAAGACTGAACTGGAGAGCGTTTCTCCGGCGTCTTCCACTGTGTTCACTTGGCTCTTAGCTCGCGGAAATCAATAAAATATCGTCTTTGAAGGAATTCTCCCAGTCAGACTGGAGAGGTGGTTTTAAAGGATGTTTAGCCCAGCAGTAGTATCAGTTAGGGATTGTCCAGTAGACTGGATGTGTCCCAAATGGAACTCTTTTCCCTTTAAAATGTGTCCCAAATGGAACTCTTTTCCCTTTAAAGTGCACTACTTTTGACCAGAGCCCATAGACTATTACTGTGTTAGCCCATAAAAGTAGTGCATTATATTATAGAGAGGGTGCCATTTGGGAAGCAGTCCTGAAGGACGTTTTCCCTTACAAAAGCCTGTCTATTTCACCTCCCTTCCCTGGCGAACGGCTCCAGGCTGATTCAGGTGTAGTCAGGCAACAGCAGGAGCCCAGTCTCTCTTCTACAGAGAGGAAAACATCAGACATGCAGGTCTTTGAGGGAGCAAGCTATTGGTAGAGATTGATATTTATTGATTTCACAAAGTGGTGTGCTGTGAAACAAAGCGGTTTAAATGACTTTGGTCCACGGAAATGCTTTACAGTACTGGAAAAAGCCCTCCAGATATTTAGCCGTTCTGATGCTGACAATAGACCATGGGTATATACAGTACACTTCAGTGCTTACAGTAGGTTACACATTGTGATAGTACTGTGTTTACAGTAGGTTACACATAGTTATAGTACTGTGTTTACAGTAGGTTACACATTGCGATAGTACTGTGTTTACAGTAGGTTACACATTGCGATAGTACTGTGTTTACAGTAGGTTACACATTGTGATACTGGTGTGTTTACAGTAGCTTACACATTGCGATAGTACTGTGTTTACAGTAGGTTATACATAGTTATAGTACTGTGTTTACAGTAGGTTACACATTTTGGACCGTTTGAAGCTTTTGGTAAGAACACTGAGTGGAGAGTAGGGACAGTTAGAACACTGATTGAGTGGAGAGTAGAGACAGTTAGAATACTGAGTGGAGAGTAGTGACATTTAGAATACTGAGAGGAGAGTAGTGACATTTAGAACACTGAGAGGAGAGTAGTGACAGTTAGAATACTGAGTGGAGAGTAGTGACAGTTAGAATACTGAGTGGAGAGTAGTGACAGTTAGAACACTGAGTGGAGAGTAGTGACATTTAGAATACTGAGTGGAGAGTAGTGACAGTTAGAATACTGAGTGGAGAGTAGTGACAGTTAGAATACTGAGTGGAGAGTAGTGACAGTCAGAACAGTGAGTGGAGAGTAGTGACAGTTAGAATACTGAGTGGAGAGTAGTGACAGTTAGAATACTGAGTGGAGAGTAGTGACAGTTAGAACACTGAGTGGAGAGTAGTGACAGTTAGAACACTGAGTGGAGAGTAGTGACATTTAGAATACTGAGTGGAGAGTAGGGACAGTTAGAACACTGAGTGGAGAGTAGAGACAGTCAGAACACTGAGTGGAGAGTAGGGACAGTCAGAACACTGAGTGGAGAGTAGAGACCGTCAGAACACTGAGTGGAGAGTAGGGACAGTTAGAACACTGAGTGGAGAGTAGAGACAGTCTGAACACTGAGTGGAGAGTAATAACAGTTAGAACACTGAGTGGAGAGTAGAGACAGTCTGAACACTGAGTGGAGAGTAGTGACAGTTAGAATACTGAGTGGAGAGTAGTGACAGTCAGAACAGTGAGTGGAGAGTAGTGACAGTTAGAACACTGAGTGGAGAGTAGTGACAGTTAGAACACTGAGTGGAGAGTAGTGACAGTTAGAACACTGAGTGGAGAGTAGTGACAGAACACTGAGTGGAGAGTAGTGACAGAACACTGAGTGGAGAGTAGTGACAGAACACTGAGTGGAGAGTAGTGACAGTTAGAACACTGAGTGGAGAGTAGTGACAGTTAGAACACTGAGTGGAGAGTAGTGACAGTTAGAACACTGAGTGGAGAGTAGGGACAGAACACTGAGTGGAGAGTAGTGACAGTTAGAACACTGAGTGGAGAGTAGGGACAGTTAGAACACTGAGTGGAGAGTAGTGACAGTTAGAACACTGAGTGGAGAGTAGTGACAGAACACTGAGTGGAGAGTAGTGACAGAACACTGAGTGGAGAGTAGTGACAGAACACTGAGTGGAGAGTAGGGACAGTTAGAACACTGAGTGGAGAGTAGAGACAGTCAGAACACTGAGTGGAGAGTAGTGACAGTTAGAACACTGAGTGGAGTGTAGGGACAGTTAGAACACTGAGTGGAGAGTAGTGACAGAACACTGAGTGGAGAGTAGAGACAGTCAGAACACTGAGTGGAGAGTAGTGACAGTTAGAACACTGAGTGGAGTGTAGGGACAGTTAGAACACTGAGTGGAGAGTAGTGACAGAACACTGAGTGGAGAGTAGTGACAGTCAGAACACTGAGTGGAGAGTAGTGACAGAACACTGAGTGGAGAGTAGAGACCGTCAGAACACTGAGTGGAGAGTAGTGACAGAACACTGAGTGGAGAGTAATAACAGTCAGAACACTGAGTGGAGAGTAATAACAGTCAGAACACTGAGTGGAGAGTAGGGACAGTTAGAACACTGAGTGGAGAGTAGGGACAGTTAGAACACTGAGTGGAGAGTAGTGACAGTTAGAACACTGAGTGGAGAGTATTGACAGTTAGAACACTGAGTAGAGAGTAGGGACAGTTAGAACACTGAGTGGAGAGTAGTGACAGTTAGAACACTGAGTGGAGAGTAGAGACAGTTAGAACACTGAGTGGAGAGTAGTGACAGTTAGAACACTGAGTGGAGAGTAGTGACAGTTAGAACACTGAGTGGAGAGTAGAGACAGTTAGAACACTGAGTGGAGAGTAGGGACAGTTAGAACACTGAGTGGAGAGTAGAGACAGTTAGAACACTGAGTGGAGAGTAGAGACAGTTAGAACACTGAGTGGAGAGTAGGGACAGTTAGAACACTGAGTGGAGAGTAGAGACAGTTAGAACACTGAGTGGAGAGTAGGGACAGTTAGAACACTGAGTGGAGAGTAGAGACAGTTAGAACACTGAGTGGAGAGTAGAGACAGTTAGAACACTGAGTGGAGAGTAGAGACAGTTAGAACACTGAGTGGAGAGTAGAGACAGTTAGAACACTGAGTGGAGCGTAGAGACAATTAGAACACTGAGTGGAGAGTAGGGACAGTTAGAACACTGAGTGGAGAGTAGTGACAGTTAGAACACTGAGTGGAGAGTATTGACAGTTAGAACACTGAGTGGAGAGTAGTGACAGTTAGAACACTGAGTGGAGAGTAATAACAGTCAGAACACTGAGTGGAGAGTAATAACAGTCAGAACACTGAGTGGAGAGTAATAACAGTCAGAACACTGAGTGGAGAGTAGAGACAGTCAGAACACTGAGTGGAGAGTAGTGACAGTTAGAACACTGAGTGGAGAGTAGTGACAGTTAGAAGACTGAGTGGAGAGTCATGACAGTTAGCCTGGTACTTCTGCTAATGGAATACTGAGTTGTGGATTCTAACATGTTAACCTGCTAACATCAATACGTTATTGAGGTTTTGATTGAACATTCAACATTGGAGGTGATGTAACGTCTTCCATGAGATCACAGGAATTAACACCATAACTATACTATTGTTTTCTCTTGTTCACTCAAGTGACACATTAGCCTAAAAAGTATTATGTGGGGAGACAGCAGCCATAGATTTGGGTTGTGTTACATTAGCTATGGTTCAGCATTAGTATCATTGAGTGCAAATTGTTTTTTGTGGAAAAGCAATGATATATCGTTAACCGTATCTGAACAGCTGCAATGTGTTTCCAAGTCAACGTCAATAACAATAACACAGTCTACATTTTGATCCAATGGTCGCCTCGGAAGGAATGAGTAAGGAATACATTCAATCTACCTGTTAGGTGGCCTGGATTTAGATGAAATAATTTAACCTTTATTTAACCAGGCAAGTCAGTTAAGAACAAATTATTATTTTCAATGACGGCCTAGGAACAGTGGGTTAAACTGCCTTGTTCAGGGGCGGAACGATAGATTTTGTACCTTGTCAGCTCGGGGGTTTGAACTTGCAACCTTCCGGTTACTAGTCCAACGCTCTAACCACTAGGCTACCCTGCTGCCCCTAATACTGTAGGAACAGTCGGACTGATTGAAGTGGAGGAGGGGCTGTAGGAACAGTCGGACTGATTGAAGTGGAGGAGGGGCTGTAGGAACAGTCGGACTGATTGAAGTGGAGGAGGGGCTGTAGGAACAGTCAGACTGATTGAAGTGGAGGAGGGGCTGTAGGAACAGTCGGACTGATTGAAGTGGAGGAGGGGCTGTAGGAACAGTCGGACTGATTGAAGTGGAGGAGGGGCTGTAGGAACAGTCGGACAGATTGAAGTGGATGAGGGGCTGTAGGAACAGTCGGACTGATTGAAGTGGAGGAGGGGCTGTAGGAACAGTCAGACTGATTGAAGTGGAGGAGGGGCTGTAGGAACAGTCGGACTGATTGAAGTGGAGGAGGGGCTGTGGGAACAGCCGGACTGATTGAAGTGGAGGAGGGGCTGTAGGAACAGTCGGACTGATTGAAGTGGAGGAGGGGCTGTAGGAACAGTCGGACTGATTGAAGTGGAGGAGGGGCTGTAGGAACAGTCGGACTGATTGAAGTGGAGGAGGGGCTGTAGGAACAGTCGGACTGATTGAAGTGGAGGAGGGGCTGTAGGAACAGTCGGACAGATTGAAGTGGATGAGGGGCTGTAGGAACAGTCGGACTGATTGAAGTGGAGGAGGGGCTGTAGGAACAGTCAGACTGATTGAAGTGGAGGAGGGGCTGTAGGAACAGTCGGACTGATTGAAGTGGAGGAGGGGCTGTAGGAACAGTCGGACTGATTGAAGTGGAGGAGGGGCTGTAGGAACAGTCGGACTGATTGAAGTGGAGGAGGGGCTGTAGGAACAGTCGGACTGATTGAAGTGGAGGAGGGGCTGTAGGAACAGTCGGACTGATTGAAGTGGAGGAGGGGCTGTAGGAACAGTCGGACTGATTGAAGTGGAGGAGGGGCTGTAGGAACAGTCGGACTGATTGAAGTAGGCTAGGCTAATAAGTCCTAATCATGTTTGGAGTGCACTGAGCGCACTGGGTACCTTGATGTTACTCTGTGTGAAAGCTAGTTTACAGGTCATTAGCGACCACTAGCTCGCAGGCCAGTAGTCGTTTTGTGTTTAAGATGAACTTCCGATAAAGTGGTTTTACATTATTATTTTTTTAAGGTTGACTATAATTGACTGCAGGACTGTAATCACTTATCAGTGGTGAGCCAATCATGTCTCTCCAGTCCAGTCATGGTCCTTCCTCCTTCACCAATCAGCTAACCGCATCACTGAGCTCTGTAGGTATGTGATTCTCTATTCTTTTGTGTTATTTTCATTCCCCGCATTTCTCGCTATGACGTCATCATGCCTATCCGGCCTGTGTCTTTCACAGTGGCTCTCGAGGGGAGGGTTGATGCTATTATTGAGTCTGGAGCCTGAGTTTCCCCACCTACCTTAACCTCCCACTGTTGTTAGTGTGCCTAGCAGGTGCTGCTGTAATTTACAGAGTTAAATTATGCAGATAATACCCAGCCCAGGTAGCTCATTTAGATGGCCAGGCGATTAATCCTGGAGACGGAGAGATGCAGAACCCCCACGCTGCTCTGTGCTGTCAGCGCTGTCCGTCAAGCACAGACTGCTCCCTCCCTCCCTCCCTCCCTCCCTCCCTCCCTCCCTCCCTCCCTCCCTCCCTCCCTCCCTCCCTCCCTCCCTCCCTCCCTCCCTCCCCCCCTCCCTCCCTCATGTCTTTCTCCCCTCCCTCCCTCCCTCCCTCCCTCCTCTATCCCTCCCTCCCTCCCTCCCTCCCTCCCTCCCTCCCTCATGTCTTTCTCCCCTCCCTCCCTCCCTCCCTCCCTCCTCTATCCCTTTCTCCCTCCCTTTCTCCCTCCCTTTCTCCCTCCCTTTCTCCCTCCCTTTCTCCCTCCCTTTCTCCCTCCCTCCCTCCCTCCCTCCCTCCCTCCCTCCCTCCCTCCCTCCCTCCCTCCCTCCCTCCCTCCCTCCCTCCCTCCCTCCCTCCCTCCCTCCCTCCCTCCCTCCCTCCCTCATGTCTTTCTCCCCTCACTCCCTCCTCTATCCCTTTCTCCCCTCCCTCCCTCCCTCCCTCCCTCGTTCGCTTGCCTGCTTATAGCCACAATCCTTGCAGCAGCAAAACTCTCTGCTCCCTGCTTCCATTCATCCCACCCTCTATCACTCCCTTCCTCACTCCATACTTCCTTACTCTTCCTCATTAGCTTGCCTAACAATACACAAACTTGTTAGAACACCACCACTCCCTGCCTCCCTCCCTCTCTCCCTCCCACCACCCTCTCTCATCCCTTATTTTACCTCTCGTTCACCTGCCTGCCTACCTACAATCCTTACAGCAGCAAAATTCGTTGCCTCAATATCTAAGAACAAAAGCCTTTTACAAAACCACCTGCATATATAGATCCTTGGTTAGTTGTTGTGTAACCATTTCTGTACAGTAACCTCATGGTCCTCAGACTGATACATAAACGTGACGGAGTGTTTGTGTGTTTTCAGGTGCCTGCCTCCCCAAGGCTTGCAGTCCTTTTTGGGGCGGCAGGTATCCTAGTGGTTAGAGTGTAGAGGCGACAGGTATCCTAGTGGTTAGAGGGGGGAGGCAGGTATCCTAGTGGTTAGAGTGTTGGGCCAGTAACCGAAAGGTTGCTGGATCGAATACCTGAGCTGACAAGGTAGAAATCTGTCGTTCTGCCCCTGAACAAGGCAGTTAACCCACTGTTCCCCTGTAGGCTGTCATTTGTTCTTAACTGACTTGCCTGGT
>NC_034196.2:45708911-45711411 GCF_002021735.2 Oncorhynchus kisutch | reverse complement strand
TTCTACCTTTGTGTGTGTGTGTGTTGGCGCTACAAGATTATACCTTTGTGTGTGTGTGTTGGCGCTACAAGATTCTACCTTTGTGTGTGTGTGTGTTGGCGCTACAAGATTATACCTTTGTGTGTGTGTGTTGGCGCTACAAGATTCTACCTTTGTGTGTGTGTGTGTTGGCGCTACAAGATTCTACCTTTGTGTGTTTGTGTGTTGGCGCTACAAGATTCTACCTTTGTGTGTGTGTGTGTTGGCGCTACAAGATTATACCTTTGTGTGTTTGTGTGTTGGCGCTACAAGATTCTACCTTTGTGTGTGTGTGTGTTGGCGCTACAAGATTCTACCTTTGTGTGTGTGTGTGTTGGCGCTACAAGATTCTACCTTTGTGTGTTTGTGTGTTGGCGCTACAAGATTATACCTTTGTGTGTGTGTGTTGGCGCTACAAGATTCTACCTTTGTGTGTTTGTGTGTTGGCGCTACAAGATTCTACCTTTGTGTGTGTGTGTGTTGGCGCTACAAGATTCTACCTTTGTGTGTGTGTGTTGGCGCTACAAGATTCTACCTTTGTGTGTGTGTGTGTTGGCGCTACAAGATTCTACCTTTGTGTGTGTGTGTGTTGGCGCTACAAGATTCTACCTTTGTGTGTGTGTGTGTTGGCACTACAAGATTCTACCTTTGTGTGTGTGTGTGTTGGCGCTACAAGATTCTACCTTTGTGTGTGTGTGTGTTGGCGCTACAAGATTCTACCTTTGTGTGTGTGTGTTGGCGCTACAAGATTCTACCTTTGTGTGTGTGTGTGTTGGCGCTACAAGATTATACCTTTGTGTGTGTGTGTTGGCGCTACAAGATTCTACCTTTGTGTGTTTGTGTGTTGGCGCTACAAGATTCTACCTTTGTGTGTGTGTGTGTTGGCGCTACAAGATTATACCTTTGTGTGTGTGTGTTGGCGCTACAAGATTCTACCTTTGTGTGTGTGTGTGTTGGCGTTACAAGATTCTACCTTTGTGTGTGTGTGTGTTGGCACTACAAGATTCTACCTTTGTGTGTGTGTGTGTTGGCGCTACAAGATTCTACCTTTGTGTGTTTGTGTGTTGGCGCTACAAGATTCTACCTTTGTGTGTGTGTGTGTTGGCGCTACAAGATTCTACCTTTGTGTGTTTGTGTGTTGGCGCTACAAGATTCTACCTTTGTGTGTGTGTGTGTTGGCGCTACAAGATTATACCTTTGTGTGTGTGTGTTGGCGCTACAAGATTCTACCTTTGTGTGTGTGTGTGTTGGCGCTACAAGATTCTACCTTTGTGTGTGTGTGTGTTGGCGCTACAAGATTCTACCTTTGTGTGTGTGTGTGTTGGCGCTACAAGATTCTACCTTTGTGTGTGTGTGTGTTGGCGCTACAAGATTCTACCTTTGTGTGTGTGTGTGTTGGCGCTACAAGATTCTACCTTTGTGTGTGTGTGTGTTGGCGCTACAAGATTCTACCTTTGTGTGTGTGTGTGTTGGCGCTACAAGATTCTACCTTTGTGTGTGTGTGTGTTGGCACTACAAGATTCTACCTTTGTGTGTGTGTGTGTTGGCGCTACAAGATTCTACCTTTGTGTGTGTGTGTGTTGGCGCTACAAGATTCTACCTTTGTGTGTGTGTGTGTTGGCGCTACAAGATTATACCTTTGTGTGTGTGTGTTGGCGCCAGAAGATTATACCTTTGTGTGTGTGTGTGTTGGCGCTACAAGAGTATACCTTTGTGTGTGTGTGTGTTGGCGCTACAAGATTATACCTTTGTGTGTGTGTGTGTTGGCGCTACAAGAGTATACCTTTGTGTGTGTGTGTGTTGGCGCTACAAGAGTATACCTTTGTGTGTGTGTGTGTTGGCGCTACAAGAGTATACCTTTGTGTGTATGTGTGTGTTGGCGCTACAAGAGTATACCTTTGTGTGTGTGTGTGTTGGCGCTACAAGAGTATACCTTTGTGTGTGTGTGTGTGTTGGCGCTACAAGAGTATACCTTTGTGTGTGTGTGTGTGTTGGCGCTACAAGAGTATACCTTTGTGTGTGTGTGTGTGTTGGCGCTACAAGAGTATACCTTTGTGTGTGTGTGTGTTGGCGCTACAAGAGTATACCTTTGTGTGTGTGTGTGTGTGTGTGTGTGTGTGTTGGCGCTACAAGATTATACCTTTGTGTGTGTGTGTGTGTGTGTGTGTGTGTGTGTGTGTTGGCGCTACAAGAGTATACCTTTGTGTGTGTGTGTGTGTTGGCGCTACAAGAGTATACCTTTGTGTGTGTGTGTGTGTTGGCGCTACAAGAGTATACCTTTGTGTGTGTGTGTGTTGGCGCTACAAGAGTATACCTTTGTGTGTGTGTGTGTGTGTGTGTGTGTGTTGGCGCTACAAGATTATACCTTTGTGTGTGTGTGTGTGTGTGTGTGTGTGTGTGTGTGTTGGCGCTACAAGAGTATACCTTTGTGTGTGTGTGTGTGTTGGCGCTACAAGAGTATACCTTTGTGTGTGTGTGTGTG